>NW_010201292.1:11656-43843 GCF_000695765.1 Mesitornis unicolor
GGGAATGACCATTTGCAACAGAAAAAAGGACTGCAATGAGGTCTCTTGGGCATCAGCAACTGCTCTGACATAAACTCACCCTGGTTTTCGAGTAGATCAAGACGGTGAGCCTATGCAGGTCCTGACTGCTGCAGTAAAACATGTACTCGTTTAGAGAACTGGAAATGAAGATGGGCTTGAAAAGGAATCCAGGCACAGGCTGTGAAATCCACTGTCTATAGTTGAAGAAAGGAGAAGGCTTCCCTCCTCCTCTCTTCTACATACTGTTTGTTTACTTCTAAGCAAAGTGTAGCTTAATTCAAAGTAAGGGAACAGAATAAGCAGCAAATTTTATGGTAGCTGGACGTCATACTGCATCACACTTGCAATGCCAGACTGTGAGAATGTTATAGTACACAACCCTGTTTTCTAGAAAAATCAGATGCAACCCCAGGTCATGCTGACTCTCCCAAGTGTTCATGAGTGCTAAGAAGTGATGATGGGCATTCATGAATGACATCCTACTTACAATTCTCGTAAAAACCCAGCATTTCAATGATTTGAAGATTAAAAGCCCCTGTGCCCCAGGATAAAAATTGCATTCAGCCAGTATCTACGTGGGCAGCACTTTAAACAGATTCCTAGGCCTGGTTGTTGAAATTAGGCTTGCAGGACAGGATGGCCCTAGGATATGGCTTATCTTCTTGGCTATACTTGAAGATTTGAGCACTGCCTTTTATTTCAATATTTAGGTGCTGCTTTAACCAACATACCTTCTAAGAAATATTTTAGTTAATAAAATATCTCACATTCTTCTGCTAAGTAAGCGCTGAAAATCCAGCTACAGTCAGATGTTCACCTCATAATGAGAGCAAGGCCTTCAAGTGTAACTTGCTGTTATGCAGCCACTGTGCACCTCTGCCTTTTTAAAAATTCATCTGTGCACATCATTCAGCATCTGAAATTCAGTCAGTTCTGGGTAATAATAATAATAATAATAATAAATTTTATCGATTTCTGCTGTGTTCCTACTCAGGGTAAATAATAGAGCAGCTCTGTATCATGGATTCAGACTGAGACTCCAGTTCTGACAAGGATTGAAAGCCCTCACAGTAGTTTAGGGAAGTCAGAGACAACAGCACACCAATTATGATCCACTGCACTTTCTCTACTGCTGGTAAAAGAAGAGGTTAATTATCTAAAAATAAAGCAACTGTACTGTGGTGCAGGAGGGTGAGCTAGGAGGAGGGCTGAGAAATAGACAAGATAAGGTTGTGATCCACAACACTGGAAGACTGAGGCTGAATAAGGAACTGTCCAGTATAACCTGTCACCCACAGCCAAATCAAACTGCACGGCTGAAAACTTGACCAAAATAAATGGACTGCGTCATGTCTTTTAATAAGCTTTTTCTGGTTCTGACACTGAAACAAACAGGTGCCCGGGAGCCACATATACTCTCACACCCACTTAGTTACTCCAAGGCTGTAGGTGTTCAAATGACTTACTGCACCACAGCAAGCCTGAGACATGAGGACTGAGGTCAGAGCTGAACTTCCTCGGTATTTCATCTGCCTTGTAAGAAGACAAGACCAGTTACTCTTCGCAGATGTGGATTTGAACCCTTGTCTCCAAAAGCACTGTTGAGTTTAGGGTTTTACTCTCCATGAGCATCCATGAATCATGAAAGGTCTAGTGAGTTGGGGAAGCACCCAAAAGTTTGGGGATGGGGTTCACCACCTCAGACACACAGGTAGGCAGCTGGCATCCTTTAGTGTTTGGGAGGACTTCTGTACTAGAGGAAAACTCAGTAACCATCAGTGGTTCTGCTGTGGGAATCCAAAAAGGCAAGGCTATATAAGAAAAGCAAGGAAGAAACTGCACTTCTCCAGTTTGCTCTCTTCATTTTGAAGCCCTGCCAGGCAGTGAAGGACCTCACAAGTAGCCTCCAGCTACACACTTATGGTGAAGAGGGAAGAGCAGCAACTCCTCCAGCCTGGGATAGTAGTTCAAAGAGTACAAAGCATATGAAGTCAATCCCACTCAGTTAAAAGAAAAATCACCAGTAAGACCAATAGGACCTTAACAGGGTTTTAATATAGACCTTAAGTACAGCTTAGAGCCCGGAACATGCACTTCCTAATGTTATATTTTCTAAGAAGTCATTCATTCCACTGAGCCAAAATTTCAAGGGTCTATTAATACTTTGAGTTTTATAGCAGCTGAAATCATCAAAGGCCATTGCAGGTGTTCCCTCCATTCTGTGCAACCTCTCTGAGAAAGGAAGGGAATAACTAAAGGACCCGAGCACTGAGATGCTGAAATTACTCAGTTAATTGCACATCGCCTATCTATGGGGTGGGCAAATTTCTCATCTCCTGTCTCCAAGCAGGTCCCTTAATCACACGACAATTCATCTGGCTTAAAGAAGTTGTATTACAAAAAGCAAAATAATTCAAAACAACCCGTAACAAAATGTTAAATTTGGTTTAGGTTTTCAGGTCACTGTACTAAATACTGCCACTAACCGTATTAGATTTACATAGCTTCAGTTGCACCAAGCTAAAAATGGATCACATTATGTTCTTCAAATTTTTGGTCAGGGCAAATACACGTGGGCATAGGTGGGTGCTTGAGAATTCCCATGGAGTCACACGAAAAGGTCTGCAGGTGGAAATGGCTCCCACTCATGCCACTTGTCTGGCAGCAGAGTGGCTAATTGCACTATTGTTTTCAGGAGAAGAAATCAGTGGGTAATGCAGTCAAATGGCAATTCGATAGAAGTGTAGACAAACTTGCTCCACTGAACATAGCGTGGAAGTTCTCTCTTTTCCATGCACTTGCCTTAATTTTTAAAGAACTGTAAGTTGGCTTTCTGAACAAGAACTGCTTCCAGTCACTCACCTGGGAACATGATGAATACCATACTCATTCATCTAGGACCAGATGTACCATGGCTGGTGTGGTGGGCTGACTTTGGCCACTGTCTCACTTACTCTCCTCAGCAGGACAAGGGGAGAAAATAAGATGCAAAAATACTCATAGGTCAAGATAAAGGCAGTATAATGACAAAAATCAAAGGTTGTGTGCAAAAGAAAAGCAAAACCAAAGGAGATAGACGTATGCTCTACTTCCCATCTGCAGGTGATGTCTGAACACTTCCTGGGAAGCGGGACCCCAGTATGCATAGTGTTTGCTTCAGAAGACAAATGCCTCAATAAAGAATTATTTCCCCCTTTCCCCCTTTTCTCTTAGGTTTTATCGCTAAGGACAATGTCATATGGTATGGGATATCCCTTTGGTCATCTGGGGTCAGCTGACCTGGCTGTGTCCCCTCCCAACATCTTGTCCACCCCAGTCTGTCGGCTCTTGGGTAGAGTGTTGGAGAGATGGCCTTGGTGCTGTGAGGGCACTGCTTAGCAGCAGCACATACGTGGGTGCATTACCAACATGACCCTAGCCACAAATGCAAAGCACAGCACTATAGGGGCTTCTATGGGGGAAAGTTGACCCCATCCCAGTGAGAACCAGTACACGGTTTCATAGGTTACGTCATATAGGACAACTAAATCTGACATGTGTTGATGTGTCCCTGCCAAAAGAGGTGGAAAGGATCTAGTTTGAAGTTCTGCCTGACTGGGAACAGGATGTCAGTGTTACACCACATGGTGTGCGTGCAATAACTACAGGTATGAAGAGTTGGATTTTTTTCAGAGGCATTTCCATGTGAAATGTACATACTCCTCATGACTGCAAAGGAAAGCAGTTTTATTTAGAGGCATTCTCACAGGCTGAGGAAGTCGTGTCCACCTTAAAGATGCTGTCATACACTTGATGAGCTAAACCATGGCGTCATGAAGAATTGTTGTCTGTAAAATGACTACAGAGAAAGGAAATCAGCCTATCTTCCACTTCTACATGATTACTCATTTCACTGTAGTCTCGTTCCTTGAAATTACTGTAATGTTATTTGCTAACACATGTCTGTTACTAAAACCCTGGGGACACAGACACTTTCCTACTGTTTTGCTGGAGAGCTATACATTTTCCCAGCTAATACAGGACATCAGAAAGCTTTTTTTCTGGACAGATCCTACTTCTTCCCATTCCTAAAACAGCCTCAGCACTTCCATGGGGAAGCCCTCTTTTCCCATCTAAATGCTCACAGAAATGAACTTCAGCACACAGCTGAAGGGGCACCAATGTTTAAGGTTAAGGATTGCAACAGCCATGCATGGGGGAATATCGTTCTGTTTGCCAGGTGCCTCAGACACATTCTCATCATCCTTAGCACCAGTCAAACACATAGCAGGTACTTGTGCTTATTTACAGAGCCTAACCGCAAACAAAACCCTGAAAGGTCCTAGAGATAAGGGAAGAATACAAAAGCACAAGCACTTATTTGCTTATCTTAGGATCAGCTCCGAGAAGATTCCTTTCACTCTCACTCTCACCTAATGAGCCATACCCTAGGACACACCTCTTACCTAAGCTTTATGTCTTTAATACTTCTTTCCTGACAGAAAACCTCAGTTCATTTGCTTCCCCTTCTTTGGGGTCCCCTGGGCTTCTCTTCCAGTTCAAGTCACTCTTCACTCCCGGGACTGTAGGTATTAATTTATTCGGGAAGCATTTTCCATACTCCTGCCCCAAGGCTAGTGTCTGCCTTCAGCTCTCTAGGGATGCTGATGGCTTTTTTGGTGGGCAGGGGCTGTCCACTCCCATCCTGGTAGCAAACAGATATCACTGATAATGACTTGGCTGAACTGCTAGCAAGTCATTAACCTTTGTTAAGGTGAAGTGCTTTCCCACCTGGTGAAGTCATACTCCAATCTCATATTGCAATCTGTTCAATAAATAAGGCATTTCTACAACACACGCGCCAAGAATCATACTCAATACAAAAAATATAAATAGCTTCAGTGGTTATGTCTCATTACTCACCTAGACATGACAATAATTGTTATTTTGTTATCCAAATCATTATTTTGTTTGTATCCATTATAAGACTGGTCTCATTTAGGTCAGAAAATTTAGGGGATTTTTTAGTTTGACCCTTCTCCCTGCTGGAAGTTATTAGTATCTGTCTGTGTACTGATTGAACATCAGCTGACATGGGAATTGCTTATTCCTTGAAGAGTTTCTTTTTCTTTAGCGAAATTGTTGGTTTCGAAGCCACCAGCAACCCATCAGGAGCTTGCTGAGTGATGGCTAATCTTGGCTTCAAAGGCATGGCTGCTGATGTAATACTCTGTAGCTGGAAGTGAGAATAAATCTGCAATATCTTGGGGCCACTTGAGCTACTTGTGTGTAGTGATATCTGTGCTGTTTGCAGTGGTGTTGGAAAAGGGTGGTGACATGAGGAAAAAGATCCCTTTTTTGCTCTGTATATTTTAACTAGACTTGTCTTCTTTGGTGTATGGTGAGTACTGAAGTTATAAACACAACTGTCCATATGCTTCAGCCGTGTAAGCTGAATGTTTATATACATTGGAGGATGGGTTCATCTCACCTAAATGTGGCCATTCAAAGCCAGGTGTTGGCTCCTTCCATGTCAGCATCTAAGACAGGGCCCTGCAGAGAGTGATTCAGTCTGCTACTACTAGATGCTATGCCAAGATGGGGTGAACTGCCTATTGGGGGATCCCTTAGAGAAAGAAATATTCAAAGGCATGTGTTTTTTTTGCTCCCTTTGCAGGGTACTAACAGGAGAGATCACAACCCAACATGCCATGCCTGCTAAAATGGCTAGGATTTTTTTACAGGGGATTTCAACAACCACAGGTTTGCCAGGAAAATAGCAGGTTCCTGGAACAGCATCTCCACTGTGTGACAAAACATTTGCAAAGAGAAATGCTCCATGAGCATGCACTCTCCCGGCTGTTCTGGTGCTCCTTAACAATGCCCGATGCTCAGGGTTACGTGCTGAAGCCACTGAGAGCAGCAAGGCAGGGATTTTCCAGAGAGCTACCAGGGAATTAAATGTCTGGATTCCTTTCACATTCCACAGGCGCTTGGCCGATGAATTGTGCCCCCAGGTTCATTTTCCTCTGGTACTGGAAGAACGCTCCATTGAGAGGAATATGCCCATTTGCCAGCCAGCTGAAGGGTGCCAAGGGCAACATTAGTGGGGTTTATCAGACAGATGGCCAGGGCATAGAACTATCTCAGGAATCTCAACACTGTTACCACAAACCTATCTTGAGTTTTGATTTTGAAAATATGTTCTTCTTACTCAGGAGAAACATCAGATAAATTATGTGGTCCTGCCGCTCTCAGGAGTGAGCCAACAGCCACAACAGCTAAAGGTACCTCTTGGCTATATTTTTCACATTTGTGCTGGTTTTAGCTGGGAGAGGGTTAATTTTCTGCATGGTAGCTGGTATAGGGCTATGTTTCAGATTTGTGCTTAAAGCAGTGTTGATAATACAAAGATGTTTTCATTATTGTTGAGCGGTGCTTACAGTGAGCCAAAGTCTTTTCTGTTTCTCACACCACCCCATCAATGAGGAGGATAGGGGTGCACAAGAAGTTCAGAAGGGACACAGCCAGAACAGCTGACCCAAAGTGACCAAAAAGATAATTTGCTGGATCAATGGGCTGCAGCCAATTGTATGACGTTCATTCAACAAGGCCAAGTGCTGGGTTCTGCACTTGAGTCACAACAAGCCCATGCAATGCTTCAGGCTTGGGGATGAGTGGCTGGAGAGCTGCTTGGGAGAAAGGGATTGAGAGTGCTGGTCGACAGCCAACTGATTATGAGCCCGCAGTGTGCATAAACAGCACCCTGGCTTGTATCAGGAACAGTGTGACCAGCAGGGGCAGGGAAGTGATTCTTCCCCTGTACTCAGCACTGGTGAGGCTGCATCTCAAACCCTGTGTTCAGTTTTGGGCCCCTCACTACAAGAAGAACATTCAGGTACTGGAGTGTGTCCAGAGAAGGGCAATGAAGCTGGTGAAGGGTCTGGAGCACAAGCCTTATGAGGAGGAGCTGAGGGAGTGGCTGACAGAACTGGGGTTTAGTTTGGAGAAGAGAAGGCTGAGGGAAGACCTTATCGCACTCTACAACTACCTGAAAGGAGGGTGTAGTGAGGTGGGTGTTGGTCTCTTCTCCCAAGTAACAAGAGAGAGGATGAGAGAAAATGGCATCAAGATACACCAAGAGAGGCTTATATTTGATATTAGGAAAAATTTCTTCACTGAAAGGGTTATCAGGCACCAACACAGGCTGCCCAGGGAAGTGGTCAATGTAAGTTTCTGTTATTCAATCATAGTTATTTACACTCTGAATATTTTATAATATTTTGACTATTATGGGATAAGTTGTTTCTTAAATAAGTTTTAGTTCTGCATATAAAATGTCACAAAATTATAAGTTATATGGTAAAAACCTCATGAAAAAATCTAAAATTAAGTAACAAATGCTAAAATAAATTGAAAATCACTTGGAAAACAAGTGAATCAATTAGGGAATTTTTAAATGGCTATTCAAAATTTTCCTAAACGATATAATTTTCCAACCAATAGAGAACGTCTTCAGTGGAATTATACTTTTGTGAGATTTTTATAAAAAAGGATCTGTTTCTCTGAATCAGAACAAAAAAGTTAAAATATGAACCGCCACCTTGGATTGGAAATCCCAGTTGCGCAACTCAATGTACACTGAAAAATACTTTTTGTTATTTTTCGTATTCTATTTTTCACTGTTTGTCTTCTGGGAGAGCAGAGAACATCTGTGTACCTCCACTATTAAGTCTACAGAAATGCAGACACGAGTAAGGTCCATGCACCACCTCTGTGGACTCTAGATCCTACTAGTAAAAAGCATGTAACCCAATCTCCTTTCATTTCTGGGGTGGGGGGTGCGGGGGGAAAATCAGTCTGGAAATTTGATTTGACTCACGTCAGCCAAAAAGCATTAATAAGCACAAGCTTCTTAATTTACACAGTCTCAAAACTGCGGGCATTTCTAATATAATTCCTACCTTTTATTGAGTGGTGACAAGTCCTGAGGGGGTAAAGGAGTAGGATGAAGCAGTGACTGCTAGCACACACTCTAGCCTAATTATCACTTAATCAACCCTAGCAATGTCAAAAAAGAAACACAGAAATGTCAATCCATTTTCAACCCTTGGCTCCCTTGTGCCCCAGAAGGCCCCCTTGTTTTAAGCATTTTAAAAAAAATTGGTGGGACTCTGAGCTTTTTGTTACTATTATTTTTCATCTTTTTCTACTATTGCTAGTTTTCTCCCTTTCTGTACACATTCCCAGGGAGCAACCTGTTAAAGTCCAGAGCTGGTGCTAAGGTATTTCCCAGACTGTTTAGCTCTTGACTGGAGCAAAATGGGAACCTTGAGCATGATGAGCACTGAAGACAATTGAGCAGAGCAAGCAGGTCTTTATTTCTTTTGAGAGAAAGTGGAAAGAAAATTGATTTGGAGCTACTGGATCATAAGAGAGATGAAAGAAACAGAAAGCCAGGCTTATTCCAGAGATGGGATTCCAAAACAGACCCAAATCCTCTTGCTTTGAGGAAGGTCATACTTGCTGATGAACTTTGCTTTTGCCCCTGACCACAACAGTAGCTTGTAACTACTTCCTTGACTTTTCTGGGATGCCTCTCCCAGTTTCCAGTCCTCACACTTCCAGTGTTGAGCCATCACTTTTTACGCATGTAGCATGATTGATGGCTCCCTTGCTATTGCTGGGCAGAGGGAACTCTCTGCCCTTAGGGACAGCAAGGGCAATGGTGTGCAAAGAAAGCCACACCAGTCTTACACCTTCAATGGCATGGGCAGAAATAGAAGAGTGAGAGATAAACCACTTTTTTCTCGGATGGTGCTGAGGTGAGAAGACTGGAGAAAAGGAGTATTCACACTGATTTGGGCCAAACATTTAAGGGGCACCTGGTAAAAAAAGTCTGTATGCAGAGGTTGGGAAGGGCAGGAGCCAGCCTAGCAGCTGGCAAGGTAACACAGAGTTCCCTGACTGAGAAAACTTACGTTAACACTAAATGAAACAAGTATTCAAACACAACCTTTAGCCTTGTAGGTGGAAAACCATCTTCCCAGCTCTTAATAACCTCATTGAAAAAACGTTATTTTTTGAATGTGTAATAACCAGCAAAGTAAATATTGCCTTCCTAAAAAAAGCACCTATTTTTTGCTTATCTTCAAAACCTTTAAGTCCAAGCAAGAACAGAAAATTATAGTTTTTCTTTTGCTAGTCATCTCTCCCACATATAAAAAGCACATTGCTTTTGTGAAATACCCACATGAAACCTGGAGCTCCCCTCAGAAAGGCATGAAGTTGGTCCAGTATCCTCACAGACAGGATCAAAACCAGTGCTCTGTTGGGAAAGCCAGTAGACTTGGCAGATCTGGGCTTGTTTACTGTCATGGGTCCTGCACATACAGATTCAGGAAATCCTGTCAAAAATCCAGAACTCTTGCAATGGCAACTTGGTTTTGAGGAATAAATGGGGACTTAGTTCGCTGCTGAGTTCACTGCATAGTATTTGCTTGTATTTGTGATTTTAAGAGATTCCCCCGACACCACGCTAAGGATCGTGCTTGGTTTTGCTTATAAAATGTCCTCTTTTTCCAGGGAAACCCATAGCTCTGACTGACAGATTTTTTTTTTGATGGGGAGTACAAACTGTTTACCTGAAAATCCTTGGATAGTGGAGGCAATTTTGCTTTCTAACTAGCAGTTCTTAGTTCTTAAGCAAGTAGCACTGAGGGTTTCACTTCCAAGATCATAATTCTGCAGAGGGAGACACTTCCCTCCAGAAGATATCCAGAAGATACATTTAGCCTTAAATCCCTCAGAAAGAAATTTTAAAGAAGTCTTTTCTTTAGCAACACCTAACTGCAGCATACCTCTTGGCATCTCTCTGTTGTCATTTTCCCTTATTGCAAAAAGACCTCTCAGAATACAGTGATTTGAGGCTCATGAGACTTTCAGAAAGCCCAACTTCATACTAGAACTACTTAGAGACACCTAAGGCCTCAGATTTTTAAAATTGGGCAAATTTTGTTTGTTTGTTCGTTTGTTTAAGGTTGGGCACACAGCTTCAAAGGTACAAAAAATAACCGGTGTTAACAGGATGTTTCTATAACGTCAAATTAAAAAACTCCCCTGCTGCTTGCCAGGCTTCCAGTCTCTATACATGTTATTTTGCACACAGCCTACTTTCCAAAGTGAACTAAAAATTATGCTCTGGGGTGAATTGGACATAGACTTGTAGAGTGTCCACACCACAATGTGAATGCTACAGAGCAGACATAAGCAGTGCTACAAAGAGCTCCTTTATCCTCTCATCATCCTCCATTACTGCTCTGGATGCTCCAGGGTTTTTCAAAAGCTCACGTCAAGATCCTGCACACACATGTATGCCACTTAAACATGAGTGTGAAGGATTTAGAGGTTATCTAGCCCTGAAACAGACACTAAGAAAACCAAGATCTTGTTGATATTTGTTTGGAGGTGATTCAGCACAGAGCTGTGAAGCTGGGGAAGAATGCCTGCTGGCCTGCTCTGAACCTCCTGCCTGAATTATCCCATCATCATATGAGCCTATCAAATGCTAAGGACCAGCTAAATTTAAATCACCAAAAGGAAACCTTTGTTTATTGCAGCCTATCTCCATCCCTGGGACAAGAGCAAAAGCAGAAGATGATTCATCAACACCTTCTATTGTGTCTCTCTATAACAATTTGTCCATCCAGAAATAAAGGAGAGATTGTGAGGACAGATTTCCTCACATGTCTTGAACACTGCATACTTTTTCTGGATCAGGCTGATGTTTCCAGGCTTCAAATGACATTTTCTGAAGTGTGCTCTATAGACACTGCCTGAGTGTACTAGTGAAATGGCAGCCACTGATCACCCCAAATAAATGTTCAACATCACGCTCCTTAAAGCCTTAGCATTAAGCCACCGTGACTGTGCCTGCAGAGGAGAGGGGTGTTGAGAGGGGAAAGGTGTGTGGTTACTCGTTTCAATGGCTGGGAAGTTAGACCTGAGGAAAGGAGTTAATTTTTCAGAAGTTCATTTTGTTTCTTTACAACCACTAATTGCAACTTTCTGCATGGAGTGTGTGGAAACCAGTATTGCAAGGCAAGAAGATAATGTCACTCTTTTATTTGTTGGACTTTTAAGATTGAACACCTAATGGAGTGGCACAACCTGAAGAGCCAGGATAAAGTGTGGTCCCTGGTCGGTCAGTGACCTCCCACCCTGAGACACGCAGGCTGATGGTCAGGTCTCCTGACAGCATGGGAGTGGAAGAAGGGACTGTCCTGCCTGGCTTTAATCTGAATGTTTCCCAAAGAAGTAAAAATGTGGTGGTTGCTGGCCCATCTCCATCCTCATTAGACCCCGAACCAAGCACTCCTGAAACCCTAGTTCCTGTGAACAAATGATTACTATGGAATTTCAAATTGTAATTACCAAAAAAACAGACAAATTCAGAACTTCTGTGAGTTTATTGAAGAGCTACAGATACGGCCAAATAAGCCAGAGAAGCTCTAAAATGAGATGGTAAATAAAACCATAAAATTTACCTGGAAGAAAACCCTTTACTAAGCCTTTTCAGTTACTTTGTAAGTCTGTCTCATGACTGCTTGGGTGACTGGAATAGCACCCATCAGATCCACTAATTGCATCAAATGCAGGTGCTTGCTTGAAGTCAATATTTAACTATGCAAATGAACATTTTTGGGTTCAAGGTAAATTCCAGCAGCTACTCACGTGTACCAGCAGCTGCTGTGCGTCTGCAACCACTCTTCTTTTTCACCCAAACAGGTTTTTGCATGTGCATCCATTGTGTCTGTTTATGAAAATGTAATTTGTAAATATTTACTTTATATTTTAATAACTTTTATTAACTCCCCTTAAGCAGTTATTACCACTGCAGCAATTGGCTCAACACTAACAAATACTTAGGCTGAGATACGACAGATGATACTCTGCGGTGAATGTCAGCTTAAACTATTCCTACCCCCTACTTCTTCTTGAAGTATCTGTGTCAATGCTATAATCTGATCATTTTCTTTACATCTGTAGCCAAGTAAATATCTTCAATTAGACTCAAATAATGTGGATTGCACCCTACATGGAGGCCTGAAATTGGATCCCGTCTCAACAACTTTGATTTTCATATTACTGTATCACAATTAGCACTAATGTCTGGATCTGGAAAACTGTGCTGGTAGGGCTTAGATGACTACTCAGATTCATGCAGCAAGGTAGTAACAGAGATAATAAAATCCTTTGTCACTTCAGTCACTTAAAAACCTTCCACATTTCTAAAGTTATGCCCAAGGATAATGGCCTTAGCAGCCAAGTCATTGACCCAGAGGCTTTTTTGATGTATCCATAGCCAGGATGCCCTCAGCTTGTCAGTTCATCTTTCCTGATGAATCAGTCGAAACACAGAGGGCTCCACATTTTCCTGGGGTTTCCTTCAGAGGGACAAATGGCTAGGGCCACCTCCAGCTATGCCAGATGGTGCTGCACATGAACATTCATCTATTGCTGGCTATCAGCAGGTACCCTGCTGCCCTGCACAGGCCTGTGACTGTGCAGGCCACATTTGAAGCAATTGCACATTGATAGCCTGTTTGTTGAGAGCTGCAATGGGGCACAGCTTCACTCCACAGGCTGTTGCATGCATTTCATTCAGCATTCAGTTTGGAAACATCCAAAGCATGCAGTACTTAATCTGTAGCCATGACTGATGACCATGTCTAATGATCCCTGGGCCATATGTGGGGTTCATATTTACTAGTTAGAGAGAAGTTAGCCAGATGTTATTGCTCTTCTTCCATAAGAGACTTTAGGTCAAGTGTTGTGAGTTTCCTATGGATTGTCAGTGGTGTTCTGCTACAGTCATGGCACTCACATCAACAAACTGTTCTTGCTAGGGCCGTCCCTTGTCTAGCAGACATGAGCACCTCGGATAGCAGAGCAGCTAAATGGAAAATTTACATATGCCATGTAGTTTTTATTATGCAAATGCCAACTCCCATGGACTTGTGGGATCATTTGTTTCAGTTCTCTGCCCAAAGGAGCTCCTGAAACATAACCCATTGTCATCTCCTCAGAAGCTAATTTGTCCACCACCTTGTGGTGTGTCAAAGGCTTCCCAATGAGATCAATTTCTAGCCTTAAGATACTGCCTCTGTAAGCTTCCCTTAGTGTAGAGGGCACTTTTATTAAACGCTTTTACCCCTGAAAGCAGCCAGAGATTATTGCTCTTTGGGGTATTCTGCAAGGGTGGCTGTCCACTGTAACAAGCTGATGTACGATGCCTAAAGGTTATTTGCAAGGCTTGAGGATTACTGTGGTGCTGTTTTTGAGAGGGGTGATATCCCTAAGAGTCTGCTCCTAGTTTTGGTTTGGTTGTTCTCCTATTTTAAATAACACAAATGGTTCCCAGGGGGGAGGATGGACTTACTTCTCTCTGTTATTCATTGCCACTAATAAATACCAAATGACAAACAGCAGCTAGACTGGAGAATACTGTGCCCTCCCCCAAACCATGAGATCCCCCGGAGAATGCCACCCCTGCCCACTGAAGCGGAAACATCAATCATTGCTGAAAAGAGTTCCAGCTGTCCTGGGTGTCCCTGCATAAGTGCAGAGCAGCCCCACTGAGAGCCCCGGGCTCCGAGCAGTGACCCTGCTGGGCAGGGAGCGTGGTCCTGTGGGGAGGAGGAGGCGGCTCCGTGATGGCTGGCAGAACTACTGGGAAATGACAGAGGACCAGCTCGGTGCTGTGGTTTCGCAGAGAGTGCAGGGCTGTGTGCTGTGATGGGTAAACAGAAACAAGCTGGTCTGTAAGGGACACATGACCATACAGCATGTTTGGTGAGTCAGATTAATTCCTAGAAAGAAAGAAAAAAAAAAGGTAAAAATCTATTTACATGATTCCTTAATTAGGCAGCTTTTGCTTTCTTCATGCAGGAGGCAATTAAGCCAGTGCTGGGAAAGACTATTCTGGTGTTTCTATGAGAAACAGGAGTGAACGAAGGCAAACTGCCCTCTCCCCAGTCTCTCTGCAGAGCCTCAGCATTGCTCCCCTGACGCTGGAAATAAAAACACTTGCAGCAGCTGAGCTGCCTGGAGATGCCGTCGGCTTCCCTGGATTTGTTTGCTGGCTCGCAGGCAATCTGGCAGAGCCCCTCCACCTGCCAGGCTGCAGGGGTTCGGCGTCCTGTGGCAGTGGTACTGTGCTACCTGCCAGGACCCTCCTCCCGCATCCCTGGCCGAGCAGCTGCGGCCCTCCGGCTGCCCAGGATGCTGAGGCTCTCCAGCGCAGCCAAAAGCGTGATTTACCCCTAACTCCCCTCCAAAAACCACGGAGCTGGACACTGCTTGTCTTGTGAATGGAGGAATAAAAACACCAGAGGCACGTTCTCCCCTTCATGCTTCCTACCAGCTCCCGCTCCATCTTCCCTGACTCCAGGAGATAACATCACTCTGGGAGCTGCTGCTTCTGCTGACAGGGAAGGACCAGGGGCAGGGGGGGGGGGCGCCCCTTGCCTCCAAGCACGTGCCTGTGCATGTGTCTTGGCTTTTAGTGCTCCAAACCCAAGTGTTAAACGTGACAGCTCCAGCTGAGCCTGCGGAAGTCCCTCAGGTAGCAACTGTGACTTGGAGCACAAAAAAAATCAGGATCAAATGATTAATATAAATATTATTTTCTCTAATCTAGTAAATGCTCCCAGCTCCACAGATGAAGCTGAAGGAGCAGCCTCAGTTATTTTGCAGCTGCTGCTGCAGCCTGGCTCTCTTGCCCATCTTAATAGTGACTCCAAAATTGCAGTGATTGTGCCTTCTTGGTGATACTTATTATGAGTGAGTCAGAAGAAACAGGGCTAGAAGAGACCTTGAGAGGTCACCTGGTCCATCTGTCTGTTTCGCTGTCAATCAACAGAGTCAGATACTGATCTAATCTGTGCTGGACCTCTGCCACCTCCTGCTCTGACACCATGATGCTACACAATTTTCCCTGATAACCTCTTCCATAGCTGTACTATCATCTTTACCATAAGAAAGCTTTCCCTAGTACCTAAGCAAAATTTCTCTTTTGAAAATTTAAACCCCTTCCATTTTGTCTTGTCCTCCAAGGACATAGAGAGCATGCCCTATTCCTTGCTAGCAATACTTACTCTATTTGAATACTGATACTAGGTTGTCCCCCCACCACCCTCATTTGGTCATTTCTTCCAGAGACTTCCCTCACAGGTATCAGTGTCAAAAGCAGCAAAGTCTTGACAATTATCTGAGTCCCACTGAAGGGAACCTTTGACTATCTATATATCTATATCTGTGTCTATATCTATATATCTATATCTGTATCTATATCTATATCTCTATAGCATAATACCCAACCTGGCAAACAGAAGTGACTAAACACATCACTTCCACACGCGTGCTGATATCCACCACTGTCTGGCTCCACATAAGCCTGAAACTCAAAATGAAACTCAGCTACTCAGGCCTCACAGAAAGCTTGCACAGATATATGCAAATCTGCTGGCTTTGTGCTGTTTTGCTTAGTGGCAGTCGGATGTGGGTGTGATGACTGGCTAGGAAAGGTGAGGGAACAGCAGCCACTTTGCACCTGAATGTGGAGAGGCCACCTCTGTACCTCCCAAACCTTGTCCTTTCAGTTGCCTGGGGCCAGCCAGCAAGGATGGGATGGGATGGGATGGGATGGGATGGGGGAAGGTCTGAAAGGCAAGAAAGTAGTAACATGAGGAGGAACATACAACTGGAAAATCATAGGAAGAGCTGCAAGATGTCTGTGCAGGCCACCAGATTGTAAAGGAAAGTAAGGACTGCCCTGGTTTCCCAATTTAGCTGTAGTGCTTGGCTGGATGAAGGGCTTCATTTTGCTGCCTCCTCCAATGTGCATGCTGCCCATGCTGTCCTTTTTGCTCCTGCTCTGAAGTGGTGATGGAGCCATGGTGCACTATGCCAAGGACTATGACAACTCTCAGTGACTCTCCTTTCCTGCTTTCTTGACAGTGCAGACTCAGTGCCTGGCAAGAGCTTGTGAGAAACTAGGAATGAAGCAAAACAGTTCTGCTGCCAAGTCAGGGGAAGCTAAGCCAAAGATTGACATAACTTTAAAAGAGTACATAAATGGCACCATTGAGATGCCCTTCGTTACCTTATCTCAGGAGCCGGGAGATGCAGGAAATCAATTTAATTTGAGTAAAGCACCTTTTAAGCAAGAATGGGAGTGACTAATAATCAGGATATTAATTCACAATTACAGATAGGCATCAGACCTAATAAACAACAAGTTTTGAAAGTGCCAGGTCATCTCCTGAACACCAACAGCATCCAAAGGGATCCTGGGGCTTGAGACACAGGACAAACTACCTTCAGGAATGTCTCCCTGTCTTTTACATGTTTTCAGGACAGTGTTATTAGACACTGGTGAGTAGCATGTAAAACTAAAATGTTCTGAGCTGGTGTGCAAGGCACACTCCTTTTTACTGGCATTTACTTTCTCACTTATCCTGAATACACCAGGTAAGACCTGAGTTATCCTTAGCATATCCACCACAAGTTCAAGCAGAAAGTCCTTTTACTGCCTACATTTTGTAGTTCTTATCTAAGCATTATATCTAATGCAGCTAGGACAACACTGTGCTGTGGGAAATCGTGTGCTAAGCAGAAGTCCTTGCTGATGAGCAGCTTACAAGTGTCAGTTTTCCTTCAGAGCCATGACCACTTCTGACCTTTTCTCCATGTGACTTTAGGTTACAGGAGGTTCTCAGGTTAAAAAATCTGTACTATCAGAGAAACTCCAGATGGAAGGCTGTTTGTTTTCACCTTCCTCTGAATGTCCTGTCAGGGAATTTGCTGCTACTCAAAATCCAGATAAACAAGATAACCATAAGTGCAAATCCTGTTTGTGTGTTGGGCTTCTTCACTCTAAATATAACTGGGTGGAGGAGCCCTGACCGACAGCACAGTGGAGTCCTCTGCTTATCTGCACCATGGCCTTGGCACCTGCAGGCACAATAAGCCATTTTCCTTTCTTGTTCCACCAGACTCTGATTTTTAAGAGTATGAAAGCTGAGCCAACAGTCAAAAATGTTGCTTGTGCTTCTCTTGCAGTCAATGGAAGGAGGGAGGGACTCCGCAAGTGTGATTCATCCCACCTCTCCTAGGCACCTTTCTAAGGGTGAGGTGACTCACTCTCAGAGCTGCCTCCCCCTTTGGTGACAGACCCAGCAGCTCCTCCTGGGGCAGGGAGACTTTCCATCTCTCACCCTGGCTGCAACCTGATGGAGCCATGCTTTTTCTCTGCAAATTATTGTCTCACTCATTCCATTTTAAACTTGGAACTGCTCCATGAAAATTAAAGGCTTGTTTTCATGGGGGTCTTCCAGCTGCTTAACATAAACCCTCTTTCGACTGACTGATGGAGCTGGGTTTACTGCAGCCTGGCTCCAGCCGAGCAGACTGTCCAGCCTGACCTAGTAAAGTGATTCACACTAGCATAGCATTGACTGAGTGGGCTAAAATCTCCAAAATTTTTTTTTATTCCTAGTCTTTTTACTATAGCATGAATAGTTCAATTGGGAAGCTCATTCTTCTGGTGTCTCAAGAAGTTTAGGCACGAGCATATGTTGGCTCTGAAATCCCTCAGTGGTTCAGCTCCTTGATAGAGACCAAAAGTGACGGAAGGGTTTGGGTGGTTTTTTTGTTGGGTGGTGGGTTTTTTTGTTGGTTTGGTTTGGTGTTTTTGTTCATTTGTTGTTTGGTTTGGTTTGTTTTTTTTTCCCGCTTGCACTCTATACTTTAACTCTGTCCCAGCAAAGGGAAAGCCAACTAGAGGTGGCTGAATTTTCAGGTTTCCCTGTGTCTCCTCCAGAGAATATTCCTATGTAATCCCAAAGCCACACAAACAGATGAACTGTGCAAGAATGGAAATCCTGTTCAGGGTTCAGCTGGGCTCTTTCTGTAATGTCCTCTGTGGGAGATCTTGGAAGAGATTGTCACAATGGCCAGATTTTTGCCTTTTAACAAACATGCTGTATCTTGGCTCCATTTCTTCCCTTGCTTATCACTATTTTGTTAGCTTGAAGATAACTTCCAGGAGATCTGCTCTTACCTTAAAGTCTGATCAAAGCAAGTTCCCTGCTTTTTAAGAAGTTATAGGGGAAAAGGGTGGGTGTCTTTTTTGTCTGGTAACAGTTTATTTTAATCTGTTTTCTCTTTTTGTAATCCATAAGCACTCATGCTTTTAGAAGGCTTGCCAGTTATGATAGGTTTCCTTGACGTTGCTGTAACAGACAAGGCTAAACACAGCTGTCTGGTGCCTGCAATCTTTAGGAGTCCTGCAGGACCCGAGTCAGTAAAAATAAACTGAACTTTAGACATACTCAAGCCAAGGGCTTTTTCATTTACTTTGTAAGTAGGCAAAAAGTCAAAGTAGATATGGGGGGGACGACACAAATTCATGTCTGGGGTCACTCCAGTAGCTTCACTGGCACTCTGCTCAGGATTAATTTGCTGCAGTTTGTCCTCTACAGAAATCCTTGTGCTAGGAACAGGCAGTACATAAATCAGAAACCAAGGCTCAACTCTTCAACCTCTATGCTCATGCAAATAAACAGAGAAGAACTACTAATAGAGATAGCATGCATCCAGGTGTCAATATAATACTGCATTGGATGAGTTTTCATTAACTGGCAGAGCTGAAACAAACATTTCTGGATAATATGTGCAAATACACTTTGAAATATTCAGAAAGAGTATGAAGATGAATCCTTGTGAGAAGGAGATAGGCACCATCCTGCATAATCTTTGATTTTCAGTCCACATTTTGATTGTTCATCCAATTTTTAGAATACAAGGATTCAGTACAGCTGAGTCATAGGCTGGAAGAGCATTCCAGACGTTGATTATTGTCCCAGCACAACACCAATGGCAAGTGTGCCCAAAACTCCAGCAAGTAAAAAATGCCCTACTTCTCTTCATGGCTCGGTTATAGTGGGTTGTTATTATCTGTCTCCAGCTTTTAGGCTTAATTTGCAGCACAGAAGGAGAGACTTTCCTCCAGATGGTAGCTTAGAAGAGGAGCTTAACTTAGATGCTCTACAGTTGTATCTATATTACTGTACCTGGGCACGCTTCCAAGCTCCTCATCTGCAGACACACTCCAGACGTGTCCTAGTCCAGGTGCTCACCAAACTCTGAGCTTCTCTGTCACCCAGCTTTCCACAGAGAGACAACTCAAACCAGATGGCAGCAATGGTCTGCTGTGAACGGGCCTCCCAGTGAGAGCAGTGGGTGGGTCTAATCAGGACATGCCATCCCATGCCCCCATGGACACATCTGGCCTCTGGGCTGGTCTCTGGAATAGCCTCTCCTCCTCCTCCTCCAGCAGGGAAGAGGTTTCTGAGGACACTGTACTCCTATGTGCTAATGGCAGGTGATGCAAATACCCACCCTGTGCATCTCACTTGGCACAAGTGTAAATGACTGCCTAAAACCCTGCAAGAAGCCTTGGAAGATACATGTCACTTAAACCCTGTGTGAAGGCGGCAGGGCCAGCTGCAGAAAAGCATTGCAACACAATGATGTATCGGGGAATGAACTCAGAGACATTAAAGAAGGACAAATGATGAATTTGAAAAGCCTTAGGAACTCTTCCAAGCACCAGACTCTTGTTTTATTTTCAAATGTACCACATCATAGGATAGAGGCATGGTTCTGTAATGTTTCTCCTGGAGAAACTGGAATTATATGTTATCCTTAAGAATGGTATATGCAGGTGTTCACCAGTAATTAACAAATGTTTCACTATTAGTTCTGTGAGCTGTAGTTCTATAGCAAACACTTCATCTTCTGATTCATACAGCCCCTCTCATGTTGCCTCTCTACCTTCTAAAAACTGAATGTGTCAGTAATGCAAAAAACATACTATGGTCAACTTTTACAAATGGATAGCCTCCCAAAATAGCAGCACATATTCTACATGCGCTTCTCCTAAAAGTCTCTAAATTATTTTGGGGAATCCCCATCAGGGAGTAGAAATAAAACCATGTGGTTTAGGTGATCAGTACAGGACTTGATTTGTAAATCAGTGAATACTCAAGGTAGTAATTGCAGCAAAAACTAGGAGAAATCCACAGGATGAATTATGTTCCCACACACCAGCCAGTGAGTCACCCTGAACACCGCAAAGAGGACTGGTTAAATTCATCAGAGAAACTGGTCCCCGTGTACAGCTCTCAGCAACTTCTCATCGTAAACAGGAGAACAGGTTGATGCCAGACTCACAAATGCACAAACACACACTCACATATATGCTCCCTTCTCAAAAATGGAAGTCACAGTCATAATAAATACTGGGGTTCTGGGGCCAATTTATACATACCTGCATTGCTTTTGCCTTACTTTTTAAAGCCAGGTGAATTCAGCAGAAAATATCATGGCAGTATTTTGAAGGGGCACACTGTGTTTCTAAAAAGCGTTTCTTCATTAAAAATGCATTAAAAACCACTGAAGTCTGAGGTACGTATCAATATTATAGTAGGCACTTGAGGTTTACTTTCCTAAGATTGATCTCACTCCTGTGTAAAGTCTGCCTCAGTAAACGCCAGCTGTTTGGTTTTTTTGTTTTGCTTTTTTTTTTAAATTGCTGTGCCCATGTTGAAAAAATCTACTTAAGAAGATTGCAGTGTAAGCAATACTCTTCTGTAGGAACAGATCTGTTTCCTAGTGTGGAGAAAAAAAATATCAAAGCTTGACATTATTCTTCCATGTTCAAAGACATGTTTTTAATCAATAAATTCATTGTTAGTTTGACACCACTGAAACTAGAGGAGTTGCATGCTCTTGTATATGAGTTGAATTTGTTCCTACATATAAATATGAATAAATAGAGCATCTGCAGCTACTCCAGATTCACTGCCATGACAAGGGCTATCAATCCTCATGCTTTAGGGTACATAATCTGATAACCAGCTGAGGTCAGGGAGAAATATCCCCCACTGGTATAGTTTTGACTAATTGGATTCATTAGAAGCCTTTTATCTCTTTCTCTAAAGAATCTTACATTTGCCACTAGATGGACCAGCAGTCTGTTCTGGCATGGCAATTTCTGTGTATCTAATCAACAGAACAGTTGGCAATGGGTGGTGCAGCTCCTGTAAGTACCACTGAATCAGCAGCACACCAGCTGGAAGGGGCTCTGCCTGCAGCCCCACGGTGGCACCAAGGGCTGCAGATGAGGCCTTAGCCAGGAGGGGGTGGGGAAGAAGAGGAGGCTTTTTGCCGTGGTGAACACGTCTATGGCGTATCTGATACACAGTGTCTGCAGTGGAAGTACATGTTGTCTGACCTGACATCCAAGCAATGGGGAGGAAATTTAGAGAAGAGAAGAGAAGAGAAGAGAAGAGAAGAGAAGAGAAGAGAAGAGAAGAGAAGAGAATAATGTAAAATAGAGTAGCATGGCATCAAAAGGATCCAAAAGCTGTGTACAGGAATAAGAATCCTGAAACAGGAGACGAGCCAGTGCTGGTCTGTGATGCGCTGGCAAATCAGATGCCAACCTACCTTCTTTATTTCCACCTCTGAGAAGGAGAACAGATGGGTGGGCTGGAATGAAATAACAAAATAAAAGCAGAAGTCCATGGTCAACATCTTTATACAAAGAACAATAAAGCCCCTCATTATATTACAGAAAGCGAAAGTACGTTAATACTTCTATAATGGCGCTTTCCACAGAAGCAAAAGCTGCATCTGCTTGTTACCACAAGGTGCTTGGGTGATAACCAGTGAAAGGGAGCAGAGGGCCGTCTGTGATGTGATTAGGAAGGCTGCTCAGAGAGCAATTTCACTGCTGAGATGGGGTCCATGCTACCAAAAGCAGAAATTCTACCCAACTGTAAAAATGAGAAGGCAGAGTGAGACGTCTGCTCCCCAGGTTGCTGAGTCACAGGTTGAGGTGTATTTTCCATCCAAGGCTACTCTTGCTAATATGTCACTCTTCAACGACACTTGATGCTCAAAAGGGAGCAATCTTGTTTGTCTGGTTGCTTGCCAGGGTAGCTGAAGTCTTCTGGTCTGTGTGCTGACAACGCTTCACTTGATTAAAAGCAACTGTACTCTCCTTTTGTCCCCAGGAGAGAAGGTTGCAAAGCAGCACCTTCACGTCTCTTTATGTGGAAAACACAAGTACTCAGATGGGAATAAAAATAATGTGCTTGGTTTCCCTTTACACTTATCATCACCAGTGAATGTATCAACTGGAATGAATTTTTAGCTACTGGAAGAAGTTCCCAATAGATAAGTATATCTGTCATGAATCACATACACAGACTGCACCCATAACCACCAAAATAAACACTGTTGCCTCGGTCTCTGAGGAGCAACTTTGTTGACAATCATCTTGCAATTGCAATGCATGGCAATGTTCAGGTAGACCCAGGAGATGGCAGTTCTTCTAAAACATAGTGTTTTCTTCATGTTTGTGAAGTTTTTGGGAAATCTTCCTAGTAAAATGGCACCCTGGTCTTGTTTATGCTAAGGTCCATTTCTCATCTGCTAGAAAATGGCTGGCAGGTGAGAGTGGCTCACAAGCAGCTCAGCCCCTACCTTCTGAGCTGAGCATGCTCTGTATAATACTTCCACCCTGTGATGGCATGGGGTTGCTGGGTCTTCTGTATCTCTTGAGGTGAAAAAAGTGACCCAGAAAAAACCAACATCTCTGTCTCTTATCTAGACAACCCTGGTGTGTCAAAAAGCAAATGAGACCTCTACTAGTCCTTTTCCTTCTTGTTGGCTCTCCAAGAAATTTATTAGAAGATCTGTGGCTCTGGAGCATTTGGAGATTTTTGGTGTTCAGATCATAGCAAGGTGAGGCATCCTTAACAAACTGACTGGGATAAACTGGCCTTTGTACCTGGGACACGCACTCTAAGCAATGCTTTTTTTGTTGCTGGCATGGGATGTGAGCATCAGAGGAGAGTCAGAGGGAAAGGAGCTGGCCTGTTGCTCACAACACAACCTTTAAAATCACCTTTGTGATCTGCTTTCCTTCAGGTCAGTGTCAAGATACACCTGAGCACTAGTGAGCCTTGGGCAATGCTACCAACATGATGTGGGCAGAAAGGGTGGCCACAGCACCCGTCTCCAGACTGATCCATGCAAGTGGGCTATAGATCACATACGATGGTGGCTACCATCAGCGGGGTGAAAGGGCGTCACATCAGGTCTGTAACCCTCCGGGATGTTCCCTGGCCGATGACCTAGGGGCAAAGGAGGTGGCACAGAGGCAGCAGCACACATGTTGGTAATGTTGATGGGGATGAGTAATTACTGACTCACCAGCTTTCATTGCTTTTCAGTTTGTTTTTGGGAAGCTGTTTGTCTGCCAGACTGAAAGTATGGGAGATCAAAAGCCTGTATTTCTCCACAGAGACTGGGAACCAGCAAGGTGTTGGCTCATTTGGTTTCATTCCCGAGCTCCTCCACCCAAACTGAAAGGGACCACCAGGAGAGAGGTATAGTTCACAACTTCTAGGGTGTCAAAGCAGACACTACTGCATTTCACCCCATTTCTGATTCAAAGAGGGATTCTGTTTCAGAAAACCTTAGCTCTCAGGCACAAGAAAGTGAAGTTTGAGGCTTTTAAAAAGTAAATGTGTAGTTAAACTGATTCTGGTACAATCCAGCTCTTAATTCTGGAGAGGACATGGAAGGGTGAGGGGGGGAAGGAAGAGGACAATGAATTCGTAATTTGGCTTTTAGTGAGGTGTAAATTTACCACCCAGACTCCCACCCATTACACCACAGACAGGAAACCAGCCGGTGGAGGGGGCAGTGAATTTGTTGTTCCTTGTTGCACAATGACTATGTGTGTTATTTATTTCACAGGCCTAACCATGACTAGTACAATTTTTAAATCTCGCCTCTTGCCTTCTTATGTTTTCAGATCAGCTATGCATTTCATCAGCCTCCTGCCCACCAGCACTCATAAAATATGAGCCTTTGTGGGAAAGCAGAGACGTAGAAAGAGTTTCTTACGACACGGTGGCTGGGATTGTTCCAGACACCTCCGGCCAGCTGCTCTCCAGGCAGCAGCTTTGTGATACCGGGGACAGTAAACATCAGCTTCAGAGAGGCAGGCGGTTGGCCCTTTTGGCTCCAGGCCCACTAAGCAAGTTCTCCTGACTACTGAGGCATGGCTCAGAAAATAAAAAGGGCTCTTTAGCGCTCATATCTTTGGATGCCTCTGTGCAGTATAGCTGGATTTGGTCCAGGGTATTCCTATCTACTTTGCATCTTAGGCTATAAAGCAAAACCAAACACATGACTCCTTTCCTGGTGCTCGGTTTTCATTAAAGTATCTCCTGCTATTAATTCTGCCCTGTCCAACCTTGAACAATGCAATGTCACCAGGCTGCTGCATTGCCTGTGGTAACCAGAAATAGATTAGATCACTGGTGGAGTAGCAGAGATCACAAACTTACCTTTTTTTCCAGTCCGCAATGCAGAAACTGTACCTATTTGCATAAATTCGTCCTACGGAAATTCTGCATCTTGCACTTTCCTCCTGACTGACTGTAATGTCACCTGGGTCAGAAGAAGGCAATACTCATGTGCAAGGTGCTTTAAATGGATGAAGCACAAGTCTATTTTTTTTGTTGAGGACCTTACAGCCAAACTATAGGAAAGACATAGATGGCGACAAAAAGATTATCTGCTCCTATTTATGGATAAAGTAAATAGGCTGGGATTCTTCAGTCTGGAAAAGAAAATAAGGTGAAATCTAAAATCAGCTTTCCAGATAGATCAGGAGCTGAGCAACTGCTCACTGCAGGGGAGGAGCAGGGGACACTGAATTAAATTATCTGGTAGAACATTTCAAGCAAACTAAAGGGAACACTCTTTCACACAGCCCATAATTCAGCAAGGAGAGTCACTGCCATAAATTTTTCACTGCCATAAATTCACCGCCATAAACTTTTTGAATGCCAGAAGTAGAAACAGGTCAATGAAAGAGTCTGTGAACATTGGGCCTGAAAGGGTAAGGTGGACTCACTGAGGAGAATAGCTCCAGAAGTCCCTAACACACAGATTTTATTAGAGGTTCGGTAGGTTCCCTCTCCTTGTCGTCTTTCTTTTATTCTTTTTCAGCAGCTGCTACCAATAACCGTCAAAGACATGATACTGTCTTGATGGGCTTTTGATTTGACTCAGTGCAGCCACTTTCATATGATATAATGGACTGTCTCCTCTTTGGAGTGGTTCCAATGTCTTCAATGAATTTGAAGCAGAAATTATTTCCTACACGTTTGACAATTCCTGCTTTGTTTCCATTTCAGCATTTTCTAGGGATTAAAAGCTGCTCTTAGCCTTTGAACTTTTCCTTTGAGTTCATGGCTTCGTCCTCTCAGTTGTTCTCAGCATTACATTAAGACAGGCATTTAAAAAAACCCTCTACCATAGTATTTTATTAAATTGTCACAACAAATAGGGCTAAATGAGGAGCTCAAACTCTCTGAGATCCTGATGATGGGATGAGGATATATTACATTACTGTCACTCTGGAGCTGAGCATTTTTAAGTACCTGGCAAGAGAGGGCAGATAAGCTGCCAAGGGTACATCCCTGTAGCAATTATGGGAAACCCCTGGAAGCATGGATTGGGTACCACTAAGTGGCCATAGCCAGCTGGGTGAAGTCCCAGCCCTGTGAGGCAGCTCCCTTGTCTTCTGGCTGTTTCTATAGAAGAAGGAGGACCTAGGAGGGCTTCTGGTTCCCCAGCATGCCCCCAGCTGTGCAGTGCTTCCTGATGGGGCACAGGACCCCACATCCTTCTCTCTCTCTTCACTCCCTCATCCCAGTTTCCAAGGAGAAGAAACCTTGAGTGTGAGGGTCCCAGCAGATCTTTGTGCCTCTGCTGTCCAGCCTTCCATCCAGCCTCTAACCCTCATAAACACCGTGAACTCTTTGGGGCAGGTTGTGTCCTGTCCCTTTGCACTGAGACTGCCTACAGAAGCCCAGATGTAATTTGGACCTCTTGTCCAACCTAAAGAACAATAACCTCCTGTCTATCTCAAAAGTGTCTCTACTCTCTGTTATGATGAGATATAATCGTCCTCTGTAACCACAGGAAGAAACCACCCGAGTGAGGACGGGGTTGACACATGCACTACTGATCCACTCTGGCCCTTACTGCACAGACAAGATGAAGTGCCTGCCCCTGGGCTTGGTTCAGCACAGAGAAGCTGTGCAGCCCTGTGTGCTTACGTGATGGTGTACACAGCAGCCATGGGATCTCCTTGGCTGTCAGGACCTTGCTGCCAGCTCTCCTAGGGTTCAACCCCTCCTGAGGAAGTGATCTAGCAAAGTGATGATAACACTGCATTAAAATCTGTTGAAAAGAGAGATCTGTCAAGGCTAATGCAGTCCATGAACCAAGCATTCAGCAGTATCCTGTACAATTCATCAAAGACTACAGTATGAGCATAGTCCTCCATATGTTTCCTGAAAATTAGCTGGAGAGTCCTTCCTACTAGCTACTGCCCTGCTTTAAAATCAAATCGTCCGATTGTAAGGCGAGCCTTTGGAAAGCTGGAGCAGCAATTAAGCCAGGGCGTCTGATCTCACCTTGACTTGCTCTTTCACAATAGCCCTTTCTTACGATATTTGGCACTGGGAGAATGCACTGTTTGCCAAGAGCCACCAATGGGCTCACTCAAAAGAGACAACAGCTTCTGTTTTCACTTCCTGAAAGCAGGACCACTGAAAAGGCAAGGAAGGTGAAAGGAATAATTGAAAATAAAGATGTAAACTAAAGGGCCGAACTTTTACTGGGAAGGAACTGGGACTGACCTTCTCACTTCTGCCCACCCTCAGTCTGGTGGCATAGAGGAGCTTGCTGCATAGCCCCAGCACCCAGAATGATTTGGTACAGAGTCCTGCTAGCATTCAGCTGAGCTTATGCTCTGGGTTATGTGTTAGAATCCAGTTGCAAGACTATTCTGTCCTCCATGCAGCTTCATCTTCCATGGAAACTCAGGAGACCTGATTAAATACATCCCTGGGATTCTCTCACCAAAGGATATTTGATGAAATTAAACTAGTTGCTGTTGGGAGACACACTCATTGCAAAGAACTGGTGATGGATTCTTGGACATCTGATTTCATGTGCCTGCTTACATCAGTGTAGACAACTGTACTATCTTAGGGTCTTGAGAATAATTCTTATGAGGAGTGGCTGAGGGAACTGGCATTGTTTAGTCTGAAGAAAAGGATGCTGAGGGGAGACCTTATTGCTCTCTATAACTACACATGAGGAGGTTGCAGAGAGGTGAGTGGATGTCTCATCACACAAGTTACAGCCAATAGGACGGGAAGAAATGTTGTCAAGTTGAACCAGGGTAACCGGTTTAGGTTAGACATTAGGAAGAACTTTTACACTGACAAGTTGATCAAAGACTGAAACAGGCTGCCCAGGGAAGTGGTGGAATCACCATCCCTGGATGCATTTAAAAGCCATCTAGATGCGGTGCTCAGGGATATGGTTTAGAAGTGGAGATGGTAGAGTTAGATAACAGTTGGACTTGATGATCTTAAAGATCTTTTCCAATCATAATGATTCTGTGATGCTGTGATGTCTCTACTATTAGTGCAGGCTTGAATTCTTGTCCATAGATAGTAACAATAAGCCTGTTCTGAGGCTCACTGTGTCAATAGGAATTTTTCTACTGATGTTAATGGACTTAGTCCTAGTGTTAGGAAAGGTTATTTAGTGCAAACACATCATTCCAGAATGCAGCTATCCCTCTCTTATCCACACAATTACCATAACGACCATCCCTTGCAGATTCCAGCTCTGCCACTATTTCTTCTCATCTTCTGAGGCTTGCCTTGATTTATGTTCAGAAGTTTAACTTTCACCTGGCTGGCTTGCTTTCCTCTGGCTCTAGTTTTTTTAAACACACTATTTAGCTTATCCTGCTGCCTAGTTTGTCACAGAAGAAAATTCTCTTTTGTTGAATTATTATATCAACCAGCTGCTCCTTCCAATACGCTGATGCTCATCCAGAATCTGAATGGAGCTGAGCCAAGCTGAATGATTCCAAGAGTGAGTTCGCCCTTACAGAGCAATTCCAGCTGAGAGATTAAATATTAGATGGATGCTTACAGTTGTGAGATTAATGGTAGTGCTTCAAAATGAGTGGCCCTTTTGCCTATCCAGTTCCCACTAGTAATGCCAGAAAGTACATCACACACCAGCACTATCTACCAGTGAGAATTTCTATCATGGCACCAAGACCATTTTAAAATGAAAAATATTGCAAGTGTTATCTCCTGTAGCCAGGGTTTGTACTCGCACAGGGCATTTGAGGCTGTGTGTAAGCTATTGCTAATTCTTTGATAGCTCCTGGTTGCATCTCTGCTGTTGCTATATTTCCAGCTAAGTGTCGTGACAAAAAGCTAGTTGCTGTTACAAAGGACAATCCCCCCAGTTCCTGAAGCCCTGCAAATTCAGGTGTAAACCTTTGGTTGAACAGATGTTCTGAAACTCCCTGGTAATTCTGCCATCAGCTTCTGAGCCAGCTTGCTCCTGTCTGATTAAGCCTGGCAAACACATCTTGGCTAATGAGCATAAAGATGGGGCTAGGAGTGTGCTCTTTCCAGACCTCCTCACCCTATGAATGTGAGGACAATGCAGAGAAGGGCGATTTAGAGAAGCGCTTGTGCCTTTGGAGAGGTGGGAAGTCCTCCAGGCAGGACTAAGCTGGTCTGGGCAAATACCCAGGGTGGCAGTGCTGAAGGAAGCAGCATTTATGTGGCACAGCTTTTGTTTTGCTTGCCCAGCTGTACAGGCATGGTGGAGGATGCACAGAGCTATATCTGTTCTGAGTTGCTACCAGTTGGTGGTACATTGGATGGGTTGATTGGATGGTACTTTGCTGGGCTTTTTGTTTTACAAAAGTGAACAGTTTTAGTAAGTGCATGACTAAGGTTGGTGGCATCTTTGCATACTTCAGCATTTGAAGTGTTTCCTCCATAGACACAGCACCACAGATATCATAGGGTATCAGAGCCAGCACCAAGCCATCGCTCCTACTGCAAAAAGATAAGAGGAGCCAACCCTTATCATTTTAACTGACTATGTCTTTGAAAATAAGCACAGAAATATCCCCAGGCAGATTATGAGGAGATATGCAATTATATATTTGGATTTCATATGCATGCATGTGCACACCCAAATTTATTTTATTTAACTTAGATATATAAACATACATGCCAGGACATACCCAAATCACGTACTCCTGTAAATTCATGCATACACACACATCCATTTTCACTCATACACATATACATGTGTGTGCACGTATGTACTTATATACATACACAATCTCCCAATGAATATTATGGTTCAGTCCAGACCTCTTACAAGACAGAGGCAGTATGTCCAACCTTAAACAGCTGCAGATAAATGGTTTACTCTGATGTGGAACTAATTGTTTCTAATAGTTTTGCTTTCGCTGTGGGATGGTTCCATTTTAAGATAACACTAAAAGAAATTAAACATTTTTACTTTTTTCTTTTATAAAGCATTTTTTCTTTCTTTGCTCTTCTTTTAATTTCAAGGCTTCAGAATATGTTCACCACCTCCTGGGCTCCTTTTGTGGGATGTCGGTTCTGCAATTTGTCTAGGTTACAAATTGGTTTGCTTTGCAGGGTTGTAGCTTGAACCAGAACTGCTAGTGGGAAACTCAAATGAATAAAATGAAAGAGACCCTCCAGGCTCCACATGAATTTATAGCACAGATTGCCAGTGCCACCTAGAAAACAGAATGAGATCAAACACTAATCTATCTATGTCTGCAGGATGCTATGGGATCCAGCATGGCCAAAAATGGACACATCAGCCTTTTTTAAGTATGAGTTACATCTCTCATCCATCAACAGAACAGAAGGATACAGACTGGCTCTTTCAAGGAATTAAGAAACCTCTCTATATATATTTTCTGCATATATGTATTTCTGTATTTAAGTTATTGTAGGTATGGTTTTTCTTAATGCAAATTGTTTTAAAATGCTCCTAGACTACATTTAATAACATACATTCCTGAACAATGCAATTCTGTGTGTAAGAGCCGTTGGTGACCTTTCCCTGCAAACCAAGATGCAATGAATGTGGTGAAAGCTGTACATGTTTCTATGATCCCAGTCATTAGATTTATGATTTAATAAACAGCACAGGAAAAAAAATCAGCTAAAAAAACCCTCCAGCCCTGCCACTCTGCTGAAAGCACCTAATTGCTCCAGAGCTCAATAAGAAGTCACAGTTTAATAAAGCCCACCTGGTGTTGCCTCACCAATGCTGCTTTATATATCTCTATTGCCCAGGATGTCTGAGGCTGAATTTATTGTTCCATGTCTTTTGATTATGCTCAAGCTAAAATGAGGGATTGCAAATTCTAATTTGCGGTGACCCTATTTTGTGAAAGGGCCTTGGGATGAGCAAAAATAGAAATGAGGTTCATGGTCCTGTGTTTTAAACCATTTACTGTCACTACAGTGTATAGTCTAAATTCTGCAAAGCTTCTTTACCTGTACATTTAAACGTATGTTTAAAACCATTTGTTTTTTCCAAATGTAGCATATGTATATAAATCTATAGCTACACATAAGAGCTTGGCTCAATGAAGCTGTAAAGCAAAATGTGATAACTTTGTTTTCGTAGCAAGTCAGAATGAAGCTGTAACACAGTTCTAAGCAATATGCAAACTGTGACATATATTACAGCTAATGTCATAGGAGGAACAGAACATTTCTGGCACAGGGAAAAGACTGACACTGACAGCTAACGGAAGAAAAATACAAAACTCCTAAGTCACACCAGCAGCACATGCAAAAATTGAAGCTGTCACTGTGCTAAGAGCTCTAGAAAAGAAAATAGAAAACTCCTAGTCCATCTAGCTGACATCAGAAAATGAGGCAAAAGTGTGAAACCAAAGAGGGGTATAAATTCATTCCAATTGCTCCCAGATGCCTCAAGCAGGGAACAGGAGGAGATTAAATCAGCTGTATTGAAAGAGAGAGAATCCAATGCATCCAAAGCGGAGCAGGACAAAAGTAAATTGAAGCCCACATTAGTGGTACTGGCAAATGGACAGTCTTTTCTAAAGGAGAACTTGATCTGAGGACAGGTAAAATGAGTTCTCTGTTAGATTTGATTTAAGAGGAGAAGGGATAAAACTCATGGATAGACAACAGGAACAAAAGGCCTGATTTAATTTTAACGAACTACAGTGAATGCTGCAGATGGAAGAATGACAGGGAGTTCTAAGTGGATAAAAGATTGGTGTAGATTCCAGAAGAAATGGCCTTTTCAGCCATTTCATTACACCTAACACAGCACTTGAGCCTTGTTGAGCCATTTGTTTTCCCCTCTTTGCAAGCTTCATGTTTATACTAGTCTGGTATTAAGTTTTGCGTATACAGATGCTATAGGATCTGAAAAGGTAAAACTAGGAGAAATGTGGCAGAAGCCATCATTTGCTGCTTCAGCCAAAAAGTCTCCCATAAAAGTGCTGGATATCCTATTGCTTCAAATGTTTACTACACCGGACACAGAATAGACAGCTTTGTACGAGCTTGCCCTGGCAGAGGAGTGCAGTGGGTAACCTCATCTCCCCTTTCAGTCTCTCAGCTTTGATGATTCATATTTTGCAAGAGCAGCTTTGCTTATAAATAGGAGCAGGTTTAGCAAGTGAAACCAGTTAGCTCTTAAACACAAGCTGAACGCATGCCTCTTAACAAAAGGAAGAGCTTGGAGTCAAAGAGCAAACCCCTCTTGCTGTGAAATGCTTTCCAGAGTTCAATTTCACATGTAGGACCAGTAGCACTCACAGTCGGGAGGCAGAATGAGTCATGTAGGGATGTCGGGAACCGGGATGAGAAAGCATTGCAAAAGTACTCATAACATAAATTGCTTATCATCCTGTCCTTTGTTCTTCAAACAGAGATGACTTTGGCATTGTATCCTGCTCCAAGGAAAGAAAAAAACCAGGAGGGTGCTAGACTAAAGGCTAATCCCATCAGCACTCCTACCATCCTGAAAGGAAGCTCGATCGTTTCTCATTCAATGGTCTAATGGAAGATAAAGCAGAGAAAATAATATTTTTAGAAAGCAGGA
>NW_010201292.1:43874-52268 GCF_000695765.1 Mesitornis unicolor
CTGTTTCTGTGTGGGCTGATTTATTTCAGAGTGGATGAGAGAGAAAAAAACATCATTATGGTTTGACAGAGTTTGTACCTATTTTCAGAGTCCTCTGCAATATTCTATATGATAGAATAGGTGAGGAAAAAGGTGTTCACACATCTAGGCAATGACAGAAACTAAAAAAACCCCTCCATCCAGTTTGTCTCCAGTTTGGTCCTGACATCATTCTTATCACTGCCAGTTCAGCTGAAAGAAAAGGAGCCACGGAGGAAGAAGGTGTTTTGCTCAGCTTCATCTCAGGGTAAGAGCACATGTCCTCAGTCCGGTCTACACCAGCTGCCATCTCACAGGGGTTTTTATTCCTGAAAAACACCTGCACAAGTGAGGCCACTTCACTTACCTTGTGGAGGAAACACACTGAAAGTCTTCCCACCACATTTCTCTGGATTGGATGGTTGAAATGGTGTCTTTGGGCTATGACAGAATAGTCACAGTTAAGGAATAGGTACAAGGATCAATTCCAGCTCCTTGTATTTATTTTTTGGTGGTGTTCCTAAGGTTTGATGTTGACATATCATTTTTTTCCTTCACTCTTTTTTTCCTATTTGTGGGTAGAAGAAAACATAGACACAAAAATGTTTTCTAAAAAGTGCCTATTTTGAACAAGGCACTGGGCGCCAAATGCTGATCCACAAATCAGAGTCCAACATCCCTCTCCAATGCTATCTCGGCACAGATCCTGACACACACATAGCACAGTTTTAGATTAACTTTTTCATGGAAAGGGAGAGTGATTTTCTTACTGATGTGGTTGGTCATTCATCTTGTTGGCAATCAATGAAATCAGAGCAAAGACAATCTATACTAGCATCGTTTATCCTCTTCGTTTGGTAATGTGCATTCCTTGTCTGCTTTTGCTTCTTCCCACGAAGCAATTACTTTAGACCAAAATTTTCACTGATTCAGAGTAAACAGTGTCCTGCCAAGCTTTGGGAAACACGGAGATGTTTCTTCGTGGTGGAGGTCAGTCAGTTCACTTTGGACATATGCCTGCAGCTCAGTTTTGTTCCTTTGGCATAGTGCAGAGTCAAATGTGGGAGCAAAGCAAAAGACCAAGGAGCCCTCTCCTCCCCTCCCCACCCCCATGGCAGTCATCCACCGCAGCACAAAGTGAGGGAGAAACACTCCCTCCATGATCCAGTGACTTCTAAAAACCAGTCTGCACTGGGGCAAATGGATGGACTCCATGAAAGGAGACCTGAGAACAGAGGCCAACAGCAAGCACACCACAAATGTGTTCGAATAGACATTGTCCTGGCTCTAAAATGTACAAGCAAGTGAGACTTTTCTGACATTTGAGCTTTTTCATTTAGTATGGGTATCTCTGAAATTGGTGCCGTGAACTCATCTTCCTTGATGCCTTCCCTGCTGTGGCGTGGGAGTAGCCCAATGGCATTTCCCTTTACTTTTGCCTTTCCACAGCAAATTCCTGAGGAACTGAACAAAACAAGGGCCCTCCAGCTGTTTGGCTTGGGGCTGAGCAAGTCACCTGCTTGGGAAACATGTCTGTCACGTGAGGGGACCTTCTGGTTTCACATGAGGCCAGAGAGAAGGAAGTGCAGGTCCCTAGGATGGTGGTCCATGACAACCCAAGGAACCTGGAGATGGTGGAATAAAGGGGTATGGATCTCTAATTCAGAGCAAATTAAAAATACAGTACTGGAAAATGAATCTGTATTTATAGACATACCGCTCAACATAAGGATCATATAACTTCATTCAACAGTGGGAGACATAGGAACATCCATATCCTAGATTTAGGCTTGGTTATTGCACTGTTAGTGTGAGATTCAGCTTATTTAACTTCTCACATACACATGTGACTCAGTCGGACTGAGCTGCCTTTACAGTCCATGGAAAGAAATGGGCACTTCCAAGCCATTGCTCATCTGATCTACTGTAAAGATTTCTGCAGGCTGAGTCAAATTGAACTTTCAGCTTCTTTCACCTGTGGTGGTTGTTCTTTAATCCTCAAGAGGTAAAATGTTTGATAAACCTATAGTGAACCTCCAATAAGTGCAATCTCCTATAAAGTCTCTCAGTAAAGTTAATTTTTATTTTATTAGACAGCTTCTTTCACTAAGCAACACTTTTTAGATAATCCCTTGAACATCCCCTACCCTGCAGCACAAGTTAGCACTAAAGGAGCCTGCTGGCAGGGTCATGTGTCTATAAATGATATCTACACTTGGACATCCTGCACAAATCTCCATCTGCATTGCTATTACTGCCCAGAAGCACTGGAGATGCAGTGGCTGCGTGTGCTTGCCCCTCAACCTGCCACCTTCTCCCATTCCAAGGTCTGCCTCATCACATATCTCAGTTTCAGAAAGCTCATGACCTCTGGATGCTTCTGATGGTTCACATACACCCTAAGAGGGATCCTTTGAAAAGGGTGCAATTGGGACAACAGAGCAGTGCCTGGGTGACCTGCCTTGCCTACCCCAGCTGTCAGAAGATCAAAGGATCCCCTGACCAGCTATACCTGCATGGCACATCCTGGGGTGGGAGACACACCACCACTCTGCATTGTAAATGCATTAAGCAAAGGTGGATAGGGAGGGAGGGAGACAGGTGTGAGCTTCATGCTAAAACACACAGGACCTGGCAGGTCTGAGGACTGCAGCTGACGGTTTCAGGGAGGAGCTGCGTTTAATATATCTGAGCTGGAAGGACAGGTTCATTATGCATATGGCCTAAAGTCAAGGAAGAAGCAGAGATGAAAGATGGGGAATCCCAAAGAGAAGAGAGGTGCAGGCACACACACCCCAATAAAGAAAACCCCAAACTTCACTTTGGGAAGGGCGGTTTGCTCTGGTGTAAGGAGAAGTACACAAACAACTGAACATCTGTGAATGCCATATTTACCTTTTCCCTTCCTGTACCAACAGTGCATGCATGTGTTTATCTCCCAGTTAACCAGTGGAGTGGCTGCTCACACCTGCTGTGGCCTGACACAGGGTTTTGGCAAACAGCTTTCCCTCTTTTGTCCTCACTGCTTTTATGGCACATCTGATAGATTTTTGTCCCAAGAGGTTTGGGGGGCTGGCTCACAGACTGAGCAGATGGCACATGGCCAATAAGGCATGTAACTGATCTGCTGAATTATATTAAAATGTAAATATTACTAATTTTCCTATAGGATTGACCACAGACCCATGGAAAGCTTGAAGGTTACTGGTGATCTGCTGATCCAAACATTTGGACACTACTCCTCTAGGAGTCCTCCCCAGGCAATTGTGGGAGAGGTTGTCTGTCCTTTGTGAGAGCAAACAGAAATGATCTGAAAAGGAGGTGAGTTTATCTAAGTCAAAGCAGAGCTCTGGCTCTAACCCACACCTAGTCATTAAGTTAATCTTAACTTCATTGCAGACAGCAGATGGGCACGCTGTCACCTGTTGTGCTTTTCTGGATCCTCTTTCTTACCCTGCACTACACACAAGACTGCCCAAGACCATGAAGTTGCTGAATCAGCCCTGAGGTAACAGCCTGACACAGGGTAGTAACTATTAGGCAGCTCATACTCGATAATACATCATTTAGGAAAACCATATTTGTCAGCCTATATCACTGATACAGGATGGCCGTGCTTGTAGCAAAGTTTTGTTTTCTACACGCTAGGTAGATAGACAAGCCAAGGAGACATTGAAAGGCTGGGCTGGCTCTGTAGTGAAGACCTGTCCTGCTCACACAGAAACACTACCCCAACCACAGGGGATCAGAAAACCAACTACAGGCTCTCCAAATTTCTATATGAAGCAATGACAGTTACACAACACATAATTGAGTTTACTGCACTTAACTCTCTGTTCTTTATTACAGTGTTGACTAATGGACTCTTACTTTAGAATAAAACCCCACTTCTGGTAGCATTGGGGTGTTAACATTATTATTCATTGTCTGTGTGTTGTGCTTGTGCCAATGCTAAAGAGCAGATGTTAATAGTGAAATCTGAAGAGTTTATTATAAGCAAAAATAATTAGCTTCCTGTTCTGTAGGAACAAGTCTGTTGTACACCAGACTAATTAGAACATCAGTCAGTCTTGTGTCATGTCGTAACCAGATCTCCAAAATGTTATTTCTTAGGGTTTGAAGGCCTGACAATGAGGCAAGTCATCTGGATATCATATGAAAAGCCTGACTGCTTTCATTTATCTCTGTACAACCTTATTCACTGAAGTGTCATTGTACAAATAAGATGCTGCTATAATTATTTCTTGTCCTTGTTACTGTTATATGCTATAATTATAAATATTTTATTTGTATTTCTGTAGCCCCTGTCGGCGTGGCCAGAAAAACAACAACAACAAAAAATCTGAAATCCAGGAAAACTTGAAGCTGAAGTCAAAAGCAACAAAAACATATAGAGTCCACCTCAGAAAAGATATGAGTCAATTGTGGAGACATCGAGGAGAACAAAGAGAAGGACCAAACCTCTGAGAAGGGACATGGTAGCTGTGTTCAAGCACATGAAAGAGTGCTGCAAATAAGAAATTCTTTCTTCCAGTATTTGTGTTAGATAGGACAAGATTTAAACTACAACAATGAAGACTTCAGCGTACATGAGGAGAAAAGCTTTCTAATTGCAAGGAGAGTGAAGGACTGGAATAGACTTTCCAGGAAGACTGCAAATAACATTTTCTCTGAGCAAGTTAGACACCTGCCATCATTGTGGATGCTGCTGTGGGATAAGATTAGATGACACTTGAAGGTTCCTTCTGCTTTGTGGCTGTATGGGATAGCTGGGCAGGCCATCAAGGCAGTGAAATAGACATCTTCTGAGATGATGAGTGAGAGTCAGGGCAGGACAGGAGCTGGCAGAAGGCTCCAGTCATGACCTGTCAGGAGAGCTTAGGTGACAGCAAAGGCTCATGGGAGCTACTATAGGACCAGATTTGGGGCTTGGGGGGCTTCTAAAATGCCACTTTAAAGAACGTATGTTGTAAAAGAATTTAAGTCCATAGGCTATGTTTGAAAAGCGGGCCTTTATCTGACTGTGATGCCATGCAAACACACAACAGGAAGCTAGTCACTGCCAGAGAGGAGTTCACATGCAATTTCTTCAGCATCAGGTTGGTGAGAGCCCATCACCCTGATACAAAGTTTTATCTGAAAAGCACAATGGTTAATGGGTAATGGTGACTTATTTTTCTAACAGGCTCCATGCTCACACAGGAATTTTTATAGCTGGCAAGTCAAAACTCAGCCTAGAATAAACAGAGTAGTCTCTGTCACTGCAAAACAAAGCATGGAAAAGGGGGGTAGTGGGGCCAGGCACCCAGATATTTTGATGTGAATGAGAGATGCTTTTCAGCTGCTAGGCTGAAACACCACCAAATCTTTTACTACATCTGCTTGAAAAGGCAGGCCAAAAGAGCAGGCATCCGTTCATATGAATCTCTCCTTAGGTCTGTATTATGCAATGCTGGTTTCTGTTCCTCTGCGTGCAATAATAAACTGCAACTGCTGCTTCAGGGATTCTACAAAGGGTGCAGTTTATGTAATATCCATTTAGAAATGACAAAGCTTTCCTTTCTGGGCCTTTCATGTAGTAGTCCACCCACATGCAGGCGGTGCAAATGACGTATCACCCGGGGGCTGAGACTTCCTGCAGAAATGGGTAGTAAGCTGTTGTTATTCTAATTATGTGGCCGTCTTCCTCAATTAAAGCTATGCCACAGGTCATTTACCCTGGTGCAGAGTCCACGAACATTAATCCTGGCAGTGTTTTGGAATCAGAGAGTTCTCATTAGCATAGGATTGGCTGTGAGGGAAGTATAATCATCTGAAACCCTTTACAAAGGAATGTAAATTAGCATCCATGCCTCCCGTGTACTATTGACTTAGTGAATTATTTTACTGACTCGAAATGAAAATGAGCACGGAGCAGTGACATTCACATCTGCAGCTCAGGCTGTACTCTGTTTGCAGTGGGGATTTGTGTGTGCATCTCTATCCACAGCCAGAAACTCCAATTATCATCTCTGATGGCTCACCAGCTCTTGAAACTCATGCCCCTCCCCATGCAAAGCACTGCAATCTGTTTACACTGAAGTAATTAGTGAGAATAATAAACAGACTTTATAATGCCTTATCATTCTTGGTGTGCTTCACTCAGAACCACAGAACTCCATATTAGGAGTGGATTTAGGTTTAGAAGATGTTTCTGAACACCCTTCTAATAACAGGAATAACTCTTCAGCTTTAATCAAGCAATGTTTGAACTTTGGTCACAAACCATGCTTGAAGATAGATCTTCCGTTTTGCAAAGATTGAAACACGCCTCAAGAAGAGGAAAAAAATGGCTGGTTTTTATGAAGTACCTCAGCACTTATTCCACGCATCATCAAGCACATCACCCACAGCTAATCAAAAAACATTGCTCCCAGGAGACCAGCTAACAGCCATCGCCCATGCTAGAGCCGAAGAAAGGGTCACCACACCCAGGAAGAGAAGCCAGATGTTCTGACCACTGGTCCCCTATTCCATCTATCCTACACCATTGCTTTTGCATTACGTGATTATAGCAGCATAGAAATAATAGTTGCAGTTTTACAATAGGAATTGTTCTTCTAAAGAGTCGATTTCTTCTTTACTTGGAGTAATTACTTCCCTGGCATAGTTCCCATCCTGTTCAAAAGCCAAGCAATGGTCATGGCTAATAGCCAACCATGGCCAAGAGTACTGTGGCTATAATTTTAGAAATTCATTTTCAGAACAAAGACTTATGCTCCCGATAGCAAGATACAGTCAGGACATTGAGCTGTGATATAAATTAATATAAAATTTCATTGGCATGTATCAAAAAGCTGTACTATTCTACACAGATGTAGTCAGAGTAGATCTTCTTAAAGTGGAAAAAGTCAGGGAGTGGCAGGATAAGTCTTGTTTTCCTCAGAGTTAAAGAGACTGGTTCTGAGGTGTGACCCTTCTGGTAGTATTTACTGGAAGAAGGAAAAAAAAAACCAAACCAACAAACTAAAAAATAGGAAATTGTACATGAAAAATTAGCAAAAAATAGCAATTGATTTTAAAGGCTGCATTTAGCAGTCTGCAGTAAAGCAATTTCATTTTTATTTAATTTATATTATGATATTGATAGGATTACCAGTAGCACAGTACCTAAGGAGTTCACAACACAGAGGTAATATCACCAGAATCATAATTTTAGAGATGAAGAAATCAAAGTCCAGATTCTCAAAGCTATAAAAGTACACAGATCAGGTATCATGACAAAGTGACTTGCACTATGGTGGGTCAGGAAATCAAATTCAAGTTTCTCACTCCCTTGGCAGCACTCTGATAACTGGTCCAAGGTCTGCTCTCTGTGGGATGGTTTTGCTTTTTTTTCAATATAAAATAATTTTAACTAAGACCACATGGTGTTACTGAGTCCTATCCTGTATGGATTTAAGAACTGTTCAATATCACTTCCACTCGGAGGAAAGTAACATGTATTCTTTTGAACATTCAAAGTGATCTTGTGTGTGTGTGTGTTTGCTAACAACTCACAACTAATTTCTTTTTCCAGGTATAGCTCTGCTTTTAGCGGCCATTTGCTTCTGGTCTCCAGTCATCATCACATGATGATTCAAACCCAGCATATTGGCATCAGAATTATTTGATTTTCAGGATGCGAGGACAAAAAAAGATTGTGGACACTTCCACAGAGCATCTGAATTACATGATAGAGGGCCTAGAGCTGACCAAGATTTCTTACTTAGCCAGGAATTGAATGTATTTTGGAACCCATTGCTCTAAGGTATTTAATCTGTTTTCTGTTTTTTTCTAGGGGAAAGAAAAAAGTTGGGACACCAGTTAAAAAAAATGAAAACTGGGACATAGACCAGTTTTGGGAGGCAAAAATTCAAACACTCCACACTGCTGTCTATAATTGAACTTTTCCTCCTGCTTAGACATTAAAAAAAATTTGTAAGCCATGAAGTTTTATCCAAAAAATGTGAAAGCAAAGGAAGGAATCCCGTTGATTTTAATGGCCTGCTAATATGACTCTGGGGTGGGTAGGCAGCAATTGCTGCTTTTAAAATGTGCAAATTTACAAAAAAGGATCTGGGTGATTTGCTGGAGAGCAGGTTGAATATGAGCCAATAGTGGGCCCTTTCTGAAAAGAGGGTCAGTCACATACTGGGCTCTGTCAACAAAAGTGCAGCCAGTAGGTCAGGGGTGGTGATAACTATCCTCTCTTCAGAACCTAGTGAAAACACATCTCTAGTTTTGGACATATGAGAGTGAGCCCAGAGAGGGGCAACCAAGATGGTCAAGAGGCTGAAGCACATGGCATATGAGAAGAGGCTGAGACCTTATCCTTGATGCCATCTCAAGGCATAT
>NW_010201293.1:0-440 GCF_000695765.1 Mesitornis unicolor
AAAAGTTGTTGAGAACCTCAGCCTTCTCCTTATCTGCTGTTACTAGTTCACCATTGTTGCTCATCAGGGCGGGTATGCTTTCTTTAACTTTCCTTTTCTGGTTGACATACCTGTAGAAGCCCTTCTTGTTTTTCTTGGCACTCCTTGCCAAGTTCAGCTCCAGATGCGCCTTGGCCTTCCTGACCTCATCCCTACACACCTGGGCAACATCCCTGTACTCTTCCCAGGATACCTGTCCCTGCTTCCACTACCTATGCAGTTCCATCTTGCCTTTTAGTTTGGCCAGCAGGCCTTGACTCAGCCATGCTGGTCTCTTGCCTTCCTTGCCCAATTTCTTACACCTGGGGATTGAGAGCTCTTGCACTCTGTGGAAAACCTCCTTAAAGATCTGTCAGCTCTGTTCTGCTCTTTTGTCCTTGAGGGCTGTTTCCCAGGGGGTC
>NW_010201294.1:0-2097 GCF_000695765.1 Mesitornis unicolor
TTCTGTGATCCTGTGAAAAAATTGACGTTTGATAGATGAAGTTTGAAATCTGAGATTTGAAAACTTCAGAATTGAAGATTGAAATTTGAAAATTGAAATTTGAAAATTGAAATTTGAAAATTGAAATTTGAAAATTGAAAGCTGACACTTCATCCTCTTGCCAGGTTTGACACCACCATCGGGCCGCTGATCTACTCGAAGCAGTTCTTGCAGCTCTCCATCAAACTTCCCAGCAGCAACGTCTACGGCGTGGGCGAGCACGTGCACAAGCAATACCAGCACGACCTCAACTGGAAAACGTGGCCCATCTTCAACAGAGACACGGCCCCTTCTGGGGTAAAAAAATTCATTTTTTCAATAAAATTTTCCATCTGTTCTGGTCAATTCTAGGATCCAGCCATGGTTGCCACATCAACGATATCCATACATTTATTGATTGATTTTTAAATGAAAAATCTACTAAGTGTTGCAAAATGGGAGGAACCAATGAGTAAAATTCCTTTTCTTAAATATTTGACTGGTTTCCAAAATTATTTTGGATCTTTTTCTAAATACTTGGAATTCGTTTGGTTTTGCTGCAAATGATGAACATTCACCTCTCACATATTTTTCTACTTTTTTTTTTTCCTCCTCTGTGCAAAATTTGGTAGAAGCAGATTCTTTCCTTCTGCCACAGCGTATTTTAGGAAATAATTCAAGACCAGGTTTGCCAGCAATTATTTTCTTTCTAAATTTTCTAAAGATTTCCTTTCTATTTCTACATTTTCTGTATTTTTCCTTTTTAACTTCTGAATTTCGTGATTTTTTTTTCCTTTTCTACTTCTACATTTTCTACCTTCTTTCCTTTTTATTTCTACATTTTTTTTGGCCTTCTTTCCTTTTCAATTTCTGAATTTTCTGAAGTATTTCCTTTTTTATTTCTACTTTTGCTGCTTTTTTTTCCTTTTCTATTTCTACATTTTCCCTTTTTTTTTCTAGGACATCCGATTTTAAAAAATATAAAAACTTTTATTTTTCCATGTGCCATGAGGTTTTTGTTTTTCCTTTATCTGTGAGATTTTGGTGCTGTGTTGCTTTGCCACTGCAAAATTTGTGAGTTTAAAAATCTGCCGTTTGTAGCTACCCTCATTTTTTGCATTTTTTGACTTGGATTCCCACACACAAATTTTTGGGGTAGGAAATAAACAGCCAAAAGTTATTGGTGTCCTTATTAATCAATTTTTTTGCTTGATAAGTAAAATGGAAACGTTTGGTATAAATGCTTGATAAAATTTTAAATTAATTTTGATTTTTTCATTACTTTTGATTTTATTTGAGTCTTCAAACCAACTGATTTGTAACTACGCACCCCAACCTCCATTAAACATAATTTTTCTTTATAATAATGAGATTAATATAATAATAAGAGATAATGAGAATAATAATAATAAGAGATAATGAGAATAATAATAATAAGAGAATAATAATAAGAAGAAGAAGAAAGAAGAAGAAGAAGAAGAAGAAGAAGATTAAGAAGATTAAGAAGAAGAAGAAGATTAAGAAGAAGAAGAAGATTAAGAAGAAGAAGAAGATGAAGAAGAAGATTAAGAAGAATGAGATTAAGAAGATTAAGAATGAGATTAAGAAGATTAAGAAGAATGAGATTAAGAAGAATGAGATTGAATAAGGGTAGAATGGAGGTTGATGAATGCCATTTTATGCTGAATTTTGAGTGAATTTGGAGTAAATCTGGAGTAAAATCGGAGTAAATTCAGCAAAAGTCTTTTGCTGAAAAAGGAGGGATGTGACGGGATTTGGGGAACAGTTAATCAAAGTTCTAGAAGAAAAAGTCTCTCAATGCTTTGAGTCAGCCATGGGTTGCGACATCTCTTTTAATTTTTGAGCCAAAAATCAGAATTTGCCTTATTTTCAGCAACCAATGAAAATGTTGCACTCCCTGTAGGTGCGATTTATGACCTTTATTTTTAAAATTATGGTTGTGTGGGGGTTCTTATCCAAAAACATCCACCAACGTTGTGCTTTCACGAGATTTCAATATTTTAAAAAAAATATTAACAATTAAATAGTAAAATTAATAATTTTCAGTAGATTATCATA
>NW_010201294.1:2110-2789 GCF_000695765.1 Mesitornis unicolor
TAAATTATAAAATATCATGAATAACAATCGAGAAATTATAGTAGATGACAACAATTAAAATGATTATCTGTAATAATTTTATAAACTTATAAGTAATTTTATATAGAGAAGTTACTGAAGTTATAAAATAATTATGTACATATCTAAAAATCATAATTTTAAAGAGAGAAAGAATAAAAAATGAGGTTAGCGTTGGCAATTTAATGTTTTATCTTTGTTTCCTTTTGAAAAGGTTAATCTTGCACGTGATATGTTTTTGAGACACGCTTATAGTGATTGTTTTTCAGGGATTTATTTTATTTTCCTTTTTAATTAGATTTTCTGTGTTTCTTTAAGAGCATGGACAATTTATACGGCACCCAGACTTTCTTCCTGTGCTTGGAAGACAACACTGGAGCCTCTTTTGGTGTTTTCTTGATGAACAGCAATGCCATGGGTAAGGACGTCTTCCCCACAAGTACTGCCAAAAACCTGTAAATTATTTATTGAATTTATAGTAAATTCATTCAATTTACTTGAAAACTTAAAATAAGTTAAATTTAATTAATTTAATTCACTTTTTACTTATTTATTTAGTACATTATTATAAATAACAATAAGATATCACTATGAAACCCGACAAGTTTGCAGATGACACTGAGTTGGGTTGGAGTGTTGATGTGCCTGAGGGTAGGAAGGC
>NW_010201295.1:0-754 GCF_000695765.1 Mesitornis unicolor
GGAATGCCAACGGGGTGTAGGTAGAATTTAGATTTAATCTGCTCTGAGCGCTTTTGCAAACTAAATTGCTTTGAGACGCAAGAGGAATGTGGTTTGTATGACAAGTAGTTGATGATGGTCGCTTGAGCAGCTCCAGATTATGTGGGTTTGAACTGCATCTCCACATGGCACTGGAATATCTTTTCACTAAAAATCTCCTGGATTTTATTGACTTAATACGGAAACTGTTACACAGTTTCCTCATTCCTGAAACTTGTTTAAATGCAGTCTCTTTTTAAAGGAGCACATCCCCACTTTGATTTATTTTAAAACAGCTTTTAGAAGGTGTCATCCTTGTGATGAAGTGTTAGGTCTATGTTGCCAGTGTGCCATTAAAAATTGAATTTCTGACGTTCAAAGGTCTCACTCATCCCAAGTGTCACAGTTTGACAGCTCTGCACGCACATTACAGCACAGTATTATGGATCCATTTCCTCTGTTGGGGAAAGGAAAAGAAAAAGATGAAAAATGAAAGCAAAATCTGCAGTCTCCATTATTGAGCTGAAAACTTACAGAAATATGTGTGTTAACCCTAAAATTACTTAAATGGCAGTCTGTGTCTTGTGCTGCCTGCCTGTGCAGAAGCAACAGTGCTCATGTACAAACCCTAAGAGAACACTGGGACAGTCTTTTCCAGTTGTCCACAAACTTGTAAAACAGGGAGCAAGGAATATCTACAGAATCAAAAAAAAGGATGTTGTAACAAAATCAAGAC
>NW_010201296.1:0-426 GCF_000695765.1 Mesitornis unicolor
CTCACTTCCAATTCCCTTATAGTTCCAGCCCAGGAGCTACAGGAAAATGCCTGTATGCTGTTTATGGGCCCGACACATCACCCCAGCAGTCAGGGCTCACTCCTAGTTCTTGTTCATTGAAGGCTTTCGTTCTCTGTCATCTCTGATTTCTTGAACGCAGCATGATTTTCGTCCTGTACTCATTTATATACGCTGGTATTTCCAACTCTGTATCTTGGCAGATTTCCGAATGTCGCCGTTTTGCCTACGTTCTCTAGCACGGGGCGGTCGCTTGAGGTCAGCACGCAGGCCTTGTGTTTCACGCCTCCGATCCACGCTACTGCAACCATTGCTGCAAAAGTGCAACCCACCACGGAACTTCTTCAGAACATCATTACGGAATTTACTGACGACCTCTCTCATGGCTCGGGTCAGTGCATTACAAAA
>NW_010201297.1:0-8730 GCF_000695765.1 Mesitornis unicolor
CGCCAGAAGTCCAAAGTGGCAGTTCTGCCAGACCCCCGCCTGGCTTCTCCAAGGACAGAAAACTCTCTCATTTCATGATCACTGTGCCCAAGACAGCCTCCAACCATCACATTCCCACAAGACCTTCTCTGTTTGCAAACAGCAGGTCCAGCAGGGCACCTTCCCTTGTCGGTTCCTTCACCAGCTCTGTCAGGAAGTTGTCAGTTGCTGGGTTTTGACCCTCCTAGGACTCATACATAACTAGAGGCACCTCTTGATGTTCCGTAGAGGTGAGATTTTCCAAAATAATCACTTAAAGGAGCCACGTGTAGCCAAGAACAAATGGTCCCTACCCTAGGCGATGCTCGTGCATGACTGCTGTGATGCTGTACTGCTTCTGGGGCACACTGGTAGATACTTTGTGACTTTGCAGTTTCTTCTGCTTTAAGAGCTGAAATAAAGACCAGCACACAGATGGTAGTTTACTGAATTCGAGGTAGAAGGATTAAATAACCTTTACTCTTCATAGTCAAGAATGGGAAGGGCTTGGTTTGGTTGTGAAGTTCTGAGTACCTGCAGGATGGTATTTTTTTACCCTGCTAAGGACTTGCTAGTGAGCTGGATTTTGTACTCGGATTCCAAATCAAAGTATTTGTTGGTGTCATGAAAATTATTCTTTAAGCTGTGTCAAACCCTCAAAAATGGAACTAATTTCCTCTGTTCACTCAACACCTCTCACTCAGTAAACTGGGGCCGGAAACCAAATGGCAAACCAGCTTGTGACCATTTTTGCTTCTTGTATGAATGTTCTGTTTGAATGTTTTTTGGGGTTGGATTTCTTTTACCTTTTCGGTAGCCTTTTTTGTCTTGCTGTGATAATTTCTGCTGTGTGATTTTCTCTAAGCAAATGAAATGTGTTTGGTCAAATTATCTTGGAACATGAACTCTGCGTTTCATGTTTTCTGTGATGCGCCGCAAGCTTTTAGTACACAGCCACCAAAATGGGGAACACGTGCAGTACTGGGGCTTCTAGAATTATTCAATATGGAACCAATTTCTAAATTTGACCTTGAGCTATCTGACTTTCACTGTTTGCGATGCATTCATCGAAATAGGCTCATATGATGCAGCAAAGTTTCAAGCAAGAAATTCACACAAAGATTTGGTGAGATAAAAACAGCAGGAGAAACACAGCTCATCTGGTAGTTGCCAGGAAGTAATGCATGTTTTTGTTATTGTGGTAGCCAACTCCTTTGTACAGAAACATTTCATATCAGTTTTGGTCCTCCGATAATGTAGATATAGTATAATCTTAGAACACTTTTAGATAAATAGGTCTTCATACCTTTTTTCCAAGGATCTCTAGGAACTTTACAAATGCTGATTATGTCTTAGGTTTTCCTTTCCACCTGGGAGGTGTGTATAAGCAGTTGGGTTCACATTTAAAATGGAAGGTTTGTGATCATAGCGGGCATCTGATCTGCCTGACATCACCTGCAGTATCTCAGTGGTGAACCAGACTCAGGAATCCTCACCTGGTGCTCTCTCTCTCTCCAAACTTTATCCACAACCTCAGGATTTCTTCATGTGTGCTGTCAGAAGGAAACATGTTTGTGTATCTCATGTTTGCCAGTAAGAAAGGTTTCTAATACCTGTGGAAATGACTGATAGGAATTTGTCTGAGACAGGCTTCACTGTGAGTTGGGACTCTGATCTTACCGGTGTGTTAACACTTGTAAAAGGTGCATGGAGAAGTTTGCAAAGATCTGACTGTCTCTCTTGGCTCCACATCAGACCCTGAGATCTTAACTTGAAAATACCATGAGAACTCAAAATACAAGAGCAATAGGCAGAAAATGCGGATGGAGGGAAATCCAGTTGGACCTTAAGCCCAACCAAGCTTGATTTGAGGTTCAGAGCAAAGTTCAGGCAAGCTGCTGCTCTGCCCAAGCTGGATCATGCACCCATGGCTGGTCAGGACTCTACTTGCCTGCCTACTGCCTGGCTCGAAGCACCAGGATACCCAAGCCTAATGACCACTGCCTGCGGGGACTGAGCACTGAGCCCAGGTGAGCTGCAACGGTGTCTAAGGGGACCTGAGTTTGGTGTTTGGGCAAGGTCAGCACACATATGGGTGCTGAGCCCCCCATTACAGGCTGCCTTGGGCCTCAAACATGCTGGCCAGGCACAGAGAGTGGGCTGGGCTGGCCGCCCCTTATGAATTACAGAGGTCTTTGGTTTCCAGTTCTGTCAAAGCCAGCAACTGTCATCAGTACCACCTTAATATTTCATAAGTAAACAAAATTGGCAGAGATGGCTCTGCAAGCCACATTGGGTCCTTGGAGGACAATTTTTCAGGTCCTTTGCTTACTATAAGCTTTTTCTAATGTAGTAAGTCTCAGAAGAGCTTGAGAGGAATTTAATGTGCAAAAGCTGGAATAGAAATGACCATTTCGTGGCAGGTTTCGCCTTCCCCCCTTGGCCTCTGGATCACTCTGCTCCCCTTTGGGTTTTGAATGTGTTCCCAGAGCAACACACTTTGCCCCCTATGGGAGTATCGCACTTCAGTGTTTCCTTCTATGCATTATTAAGCTGCAAGAAGAGTTTTGCAGCTTTGAAATATGTTCTCATTAGCTGTAATTAAATCTTTAAATTCTCCTTCAGGCTTGGATAAGGCACAAGCTGCACTCATACCCAAAGTTTTTCTTCTCGTCTTTTTTTCTATAAGCTTTATTAGTCTCGCACTTTGTTAATTACTGAACGCAATGATGTTTCCCAAGCAGCTACAAATAAAAGTATTTACTATTCAGCAAGGATGGGTGACAAACTATTATATTGGCTACATAGTCTCTTATTTAATATGAATCACTCTGTAAAGTGCCTCAACAGCACAGCTTCTTATCATTATTGCTTAATTTCATGCTATCTGAGATGTTGGATTTCAGTTAACGGATAATTGAGGTCATAAATCAAAATATTTTCAATGAGATTACATGAAACACAAGATGTTCAGGTTTGGAGCCTGAAATACCGTTGTCCTTCTTGGCAGCTTTCAGCAAGGATGGGTGAGGTCTGCAGGCACCTCCCTCTTTCTGTCTTGACTCCAACACTGGGTTGGAGGGGGCAGGTTTTGGTGTGTTGTCCACTTTCTCTCTGTCTAATACTTGCATTGCCTCTATTGGTGGTGACAGAGGCAATCATATGTGATGTCTCTCTGCTCCTGCCACTTCTGTTGGATGGTAAGCTTTCCTATTCCCAGTTTACCAGTAGGAAGATGAGGCCAGTCACAGCACATGCACCTCATTTCTGGCAGCATCTGGGCATCCAGTGATGTACACGGGACATGGCTGGGTTTTCAGGACCTGTACTAACTTGCCAAAAACATCCTCCAAGTGTCCTCAGGGTTGCACAGGAAATCTGAGAAGGAGCAGAGATGTAGATTCTCAACCACTGACCCATCTTTCTAACTCTTTTTCCTGGCAGATGCTGAAAACTTACCTGGGGTGACTCATTCCTTCTAAAAATCCTAATTATTGCTTGTATTACTGAAAAGGACTCATGGATGTTGTGGTAGCAACTGACAGAGCAACCATTTTAGAAGAGACAAAATGACAGACTCTTTCATCCTCTTTTTCCTATTTATCCCCAATGACCTCTGCAAGCCTTGAATCGATCCTGTCACCAATTTTCTAATAACAGATCAGCTGTTTGATTTGGTTTTTTGAGAAAGCGGGTGAGCAAGCTTACTGTGCAGATCACAGGGAAGACAGCAGTCCTCTTCATATGAAGCAAAGATGTTGTAAAACAGGAACGTCCAGATCTAAATTTTTCTATTGGAGACCAAAACTTACAGTATAGCTTTTCTATTTTTAAAGGAAAAGTATTTTTTGGGCCAGATTCCTTTTCTTTCTTGGCTTACTTGTAGCAGCCTTGAAAACAGTAGTTTGTATGGAAATGCTGATGCAGCACTCGGCAGCATAGCAGCAACCCATATCTTCTCCGGTGTGTTTTAGGCTGCCAGCAAGGCCTGGGTTACTGCTGGCCACATCATACCAGGCAAAATTATTGCTTTTTGTAAGGTCAAATGTGTAGCTTCTTCCTACTGGAAAGGCTGAGGAAGGACAATGAATGATTCACTGTAGGCACTCCAGAGGCACACAGACCCCTCGTGTGCGTGGCTGTGGGAATACATTAGTACACAGATTTCCTGTTCTTACGGTCCAAGTTATGTAGAAAATGCCTTTGCTCCATCGTTGGAGGACAGAATGGGCTGTTTGTGACCAGATTTCTCTTGTTTCCTATTCTTTTTGCTCTGCCCCCTCCAGTGCTTTGTTCAACTTTGTTCCTCACCCAAGCGGTTGAGCTGGGAGGTTCACCCAAAGCATGAACCGTGTGGATTTAGAGCAGCTGAACCATTTAACCCAGGCAGGGGGGCAACTCACTGTGGCTGTTATGGGACCTTCTGAGGCTTTATCCAGGAGTCTCCGAATTGCCCCAGCTATTCAGACTAAACAAATACACTCTCATTCCTGGTCCCATTTACTGACCCCATACCCTGTGCTCCCAGGTATCTGCACAAAAAGTTGCAGAAGGATGGAAAGGCCGTGGGATGGGAGAAGAGAAGCCCTGAAGGATCAAAGGTGTTCAGAGAAGAGTCCTGGGCAAATGCTTCCTCATGCTGTGAGACCCTGGATTCACAGGTCTCTCTGATGGGATGGGGATGCCATTTTATTTTAGGGAACACAGGCAGTTTTCTGAGAGCTGAAAAAGTCGCTTGAAGCCTTCAAAACAGTAGTGGTCTGGTGCCAGAGTAATTTTGTGGATCCGGATCAAAGTGGTTTTCCCCAGGCTGTAGCCAACTGGAGGCATAGCTTGCAATTTGATGCAGGGCTCATCGGTCTTTGGGTGCCTGTGGTTCTGCCCCATTATCCAAATCATCTTTGTCTTCTGCCTGTATTCAAAACTTGGAAGGTGCCAATCTTTGTTCCCAAAAGCTTCCAGGCAGCCTCATAGCTGCTTTTCACTTTTTAGTGGTGTTAGCTATAAGCCTGACTAAGACGCTCATCCATAGGTATGGGTGGGTAAAGGGTTTAGGCAATGTAGTTCGTGTAAGCCCCCTCTCATCACCTGGCTTGGATCACAGGACCCAGGGAGCTTTACTCACCTCTTGAACTCTTGCTCCGTCTCTGCTTTGCCCTTCTAGGAGAGTTTTTCTTTCTTTTAGCGATTAAAATAGCCTTTGATATCAGCATTTGCTCAAAGTGTAGAAATAGACCGAAAATGCATTCCCCAGTTGAACTGAAAAATGTTCAGGTCTCATGTCATTATTTTTTAACCAGGTCTGCATTTAAAGTTTTATGAGCTACTCCAGTTTCGGAAGGTTTCCCGTAAATGAACTTTCCACCACTCTGTGACAGCAGTGTGTTGCCAACACATGGATAATATGGAAATATGAAAGAGGGGGAAGAAAAATAAGACCTTCCCCCCCTTCCTCCATCTGTTACAATGCAGGACTGTGGCAGGAAACGAGGTTTTGCAGTTTTATATGAGCAGAAGTGTGCTGTGGTTTTTTTGTTGGGTTTGATTTTTTTTAAGAAAGCCGTGGAGTGTGTCATTTCAGAGCTCTCTCCAGCAATCTGGAAGCAACCAACTTAAGGCATGGAAAAGACATTATGTAATTGCAAAAGACAAAAAAACCCTCCCAGAGCTGAGGCGTTATGGCAGAAGCCAGCCTCTGACCTCACCCTTCTCAGGATCTCTGGAGAACACTCTGTTCCTCTGGCCCCTCGCAAAAAATAGCCCCTGCCAGATTTCAGCAAACAATTCTGGCATTTCCTTCTCCTGCCTCTGGTCTGTGGGTGTTTTGGAGTCTCTCGCATGTGTGGGCAGGGATTCATTAGCTAAAATAAAAACCGTACTACAGAGCTGCATTAGAGAAAAAGGAAAAAAAAAAAAAGGAGAAAAAAATGCAGGCAAGTGTAATAAGCCTGCGGCATCGGCTAGTTTGGATTCCGGGTTTGGAATTAATGAAGAGCAAGCCAGAAATAAAGGGGATCTCATGGGTCCTCATGTCTCCCCTCCTGTCGTCAGTCCCTGGTGCCCTGTCATGCCCAGCAGCAGCCGAGCCGCTGGGGTCTGCAGCTCTGCCTTCGCAACTCCTGCCGGCAAAGCTGAGCATGGGCTGAGTATTTGAAAAATCAAGAGCTTTGTTCTTTTTTAGCTTTTTCCAGTATAATCCCTACAGAGATGTAATCATTTGGTGGTGTTTTTCCTCTGAATTCTCTTTAATTTCCTGCCTGTGGTTTTGGGGGTTTTGTGAGGTTTTATGGTTGTAGAGAAATTTCGATGTTTACAGTGGCTGTCCTACATGCTCTAAAAACAGCATCCTGTTGCATATAAGAAAAGTCCTTGTATGTCCTAATTTAAATTGCCAGGTCATCGTTATTGCCACTGTGATACTCCTGAGGGAATTCAAATAAGTATTCGTCCCCGTGGGCATCCTGCCTTCAGTTCGATCCTAGGTCTCTGGGGGCAGGAGGACCCCATTCATCCTCAGGCTGCATGTTGAAGACCCCATATTTCACTACTGGTGTATCCAAAAGCAGGGGAAAGCTGCTCTGTTTCCATACCACAGAAGCCAGCCGTGGTGCCTTCAGCTTACCCCGCAAACATGTTCATGTTTGGTTCGTGTCTGCCAGCTGGAGCTCAGTACCTTCTTTACAAGCTGCTTCTCTCTGCAGGCGGGCTGCCAGGGGAGATGGTGATAGGTTCTCAATGGCTGAGCTGTTTATTTAAGATTCTTGAACCTCAGAAGGCTCCCAGAAGCAAACTGAAGTTTGGGTTGGCCCTGTAGGGAACCCCGCCTCTGCCTGCCTGGGCTCTGCAACCATTGTTCTAGCATTAAGAAACATTTACATTGCATTTTCTTCAGCTTAACAATTTGGCTGTCACGGTGCAGGAGTTTTGTCCTGTTCCTGTCAGCAGTGATGCTTTCCTTGCTCGTAAAGTTCTGCATTGAGGACTAGGTTGGGGCTGGGAAGTTGAAGTAGTCTGAAAGCTGGCTGTGGTCAGGATGCCACGCTATATGTGTTAAGGTTCCTCTGCTATGTTTGCAGGTATGAAAGCTGCCTGTATTACATAAAAATATGCAAATTCAGCGATGTCAGGATTGGGGAATAAGGTGAAGCAAGTCCCCATGCCAAGTATTGAAGAGCCTGTCTGACCCAGTCCTCCTGGGAGAGTATTCCTCATTTTCCCGTTCCCCATATGCGCCTTCATCGTGCTTTTAGAATGTCCTCTCTGTGCCACTGAGGATCTCTGCTTAGATCTTCTATCCCGTGTCAACTTGGCCTTGTTGCTGCAAGTAGGTTGAGTTGCTGGCGATTTGTCATGCTGTGTTTTCTTTTCTACATAGGTTTTGTTGCAAAGAAAATACAAGGGGAGAGAGACATTTTACATGGGGTTGCAACGTGGATCAGTGTGTGGTCACTTCACCCTCTGTGCTCCTCAGCAGCTTCCAAAGGTGCCAACACAGAAGTAACCCCACAGCAGAGGTTTTGCCCAGCACAGCATCATTGGCATTACTCAAAGACTTGGGCTCTCAGGAAGGGGGTATCTTTCTCAAGCCCACTCAGCGCACTGCAGCAGGCACAGGGCTCCTCTCTCCACGCCACGGCAATGCATCCCTTACCTATAGCCCAGAGACAATGGAGAGACACCGTCAAGTACTCCACTGCAAACCCTGCTCCTGCAGCCGGCAAAGGGTAGGTTTGATGGGTGTGATAGGAGCCGGGGAGGTGAGCGGTTGCAGGGCTGGGACAACAATGTTGCCAGAGCTAGCGAGTCCCAGAAACCTTCCTTTTGGCTTGAGCTTGATTTCTGGGTATAACAGAGATCCTTGGTTTTCAGAAACAGTAGAGTGTCCCTAGGATGGCCAAATGCAACAGCTCAGCAGGGCTGTGCTTGGTATGGCTGGAGCAGGGCTCCTGCAGCCATGTCCTGCTGATATGTCACAGAATCACAGAATCACAGAACGTTAGGGATTGGAAGGGACCTCAAAAGCTCATCCAGTCCAATCCCCCTGCCGGAGCAGGAACACCCAGATGAGGTTACACAGGAAGGCGTCCAGGCGGGGTTTGAATGTCTCCAGAGAAGGCAAGCTTGTGGGCTCCTTCCTACAGTCACTTCCATGCTCCTTGGGAGGGCAGAAGGGCAGTGAAGGGTGAAGAGAGGCCTTGTTGCCTTCCAAGGGGCTTGCAGCCATGTCTTTAAGTGCCTCTGCATTGATGGGCACCCCTCAGCACTGGTGGCTGCAAAGAGATCTGAGCACTGGCTCTGCCACTCACCTCGCTACAGGGAGAAGCTGCTGCTTGCAGGCAGCTTTTTCTTTTTCCCCTATGGAAGAAACCATAAATCCTACCTAATCCTTTACCTAAATGACTCTGCAGCTCCTGTACCAAGGGAGCTGGGCTGCAACAACCCAAAGCCTTTGAAGGGAGTAATTCACATTCCCATGTCCCTTGCTGATGGCAGCAAAGTGTGCAGAAACCCTGTGGTCTGGTGGATTGAATGTGAAACCCTGGGAGCCTGTTTGCCAAGCCCCACGGTGATGCTGCCTCATTGCCTTGCTTCTGGAGAAGTATCTGATGTCTTGGTGCCATGGGATTGTCCCTCTGTTGAGCCAGAATAAAGACAGACATAGATATATATATATATTTTTAGTATATTAATATATTTAGTCTATCAATATAT
>NW_010201298.1:0-549 GCF_000695765.1 Mesitornis unicolor
GGATGAAGGGATAGATATAATATTCCATAGGCAAGTGGGAGAAGCCTTGTGTTTGCTTCCTCTTGTACTTGTAGGGGACTTCAACTTCCCGGATATCTGCTGGAAATATAACACAGCAGAGAGGAAACAGTCCCGGAGGTTCCTGGAGTGTGTGGAAGTAACTTCCTGACGCAGCTGGTGAAGGAGCCCACAAGGGAAGGTGCCCTGCTGGACCTGGTGTTTGCTAATAGAGAAGGTCTTGTGGGGGATGTGTGATGGTTGGAGGCTGTCTTGGGCAGAGTGATCATGAAATGATAGAATTTTCAGTCCTTGAAGAAGCAAGGAGGAAGCCTAACAGAACTGTCACTTTGGACTTCTGGCCGGCAGACTTGACCTGTTTAGGGAATTGGTTGGCAGAGTTCCTTGGAAGGCATTTCTGAAAGACAAAGGAGTCCAGGAAGGCTGGTCACTCTTCAAGAAGGAACTCTTAAAGGTGCAAGAACAGGCCGATCCCATGTGTCGGAAATCAAGCCGGCAGAGAAGAAGACCGTCCTGGCTGAACAGGGAGCT
>NW_010201299.1:0-47978 GCF_000695765.1 Mesitornis unicolor
TATTACTATATATAGTAATAATATATATTATATAACATATAATACATATGTAATATATAAAAATAATATATAATGATTTTAGTAACAATTTACATATGGAATAAATATTTGAATTTTATATTCTGTGAGTGGTAGATATAGTGAAAAAGGTAACATTCTGGAAAAAAAAAGTTTGTTATGAGTTGTGTGGGCAGCTGCTTGCTGCTTCTGGATTTGCTTAGTGATTAACACCATCTCATCAGGATAATGTACCCAAGCCTGCCATTGCTGTTGGCACCAACTGAGAGTCTTAGCAACAATCTTGGCAAACAGTTCAAATGCTACCAGCTGTGTTTGTGTGCAAATGCCCCGCTGCTTTGTTGTTCTCCTCAGTCAATCCATGGGTGGATGCAGTTGTGTGTGCAAGCATGCTTAGGCTTGAATAACCCTTCAGGTGGGGAAGGGAACCAAGTGTGGTCATCAAAAGGCACCCTGAGGACAGAACAACACCAGATATGGGATAGTGGTGATGTAACTATACTGGTTTAGAAAAAACAACTATTATATAGTTCAATACATGTAAATGCTTTATTAGAACGCCACAGATCTGTGTACTCAGGCAAATGCAGAACTTCAAATGTCTTGATCCAAAGCCAAATGTATGATGCAGAAGTGATAGAATAATAAAGAAAATTAATTTTGCCCTCACTGGTGGTGTTTCTGGTTTTGGGGCAGAATAAGGTGTTCAGACTCCACAGCTGTAAAGTCTTCTATCTTTAAGAAAGGTTTTGCTATGGTTTAATTTTCTAAAACTTGAAGAAAAGGAGTTAAACTAGACCTGAAGGGTTTTTTCTGATTTTGATCTTTTTTTTTGAAGTCTTGGAGCTGAGATTAAGTTTTTATGGCTGAGTAGTAAATCTCTGGAACAGGGTTTCCTGATAGAAATGACAACTCTGCTTTAATTATAGCATCTTCTAGGCAGCTATTATATTACAGCAGGACCCTTAACAGACTTTTATTTTTAAGACCATATTAAAGAGTAACAGGACCTGCCATAATTACAGCTTGCTTTTTGTTGGGGGGTTCACCTGTCAGTGAATGACTGACTGGGTTCCTTTTGCAGGAAGACTGTTTTTAGATTTGTGTGGAATGTTTTAAAATGGGTCTCAATATATTGAACATGAAGCACCTTCTGTATTATGCAACTATTTTAGAAATCATATATGGAAAAATAAAGCACTGGCACGTAGTTCTGAGAAAGCTTTAACATCTGCAAAATTAACTTGTCACTAATTTTGCATGCTTCAGTTACTAGAAAATGTACCTTTCTGAAGCACTAAACTTTTTTTATCACATTACATACCTATCTGTGACTTGCATCTGAATTTTTTTTCATCAATGATCTTGTTCTTTTGGTGCCTATACATTTATTTCTCATTTCACACTGAAAATGTTATGCCATCTGGTTACTTGCTCAGTTTTGTAAGGAGAAGACTTCATTAATTTACGGTTTTAACTTCTGCACCTGCAACTTTCATTTGCTCATGTAACAGTTGTTGCCTCTCAATGGCTCAGAAACAGTCTGCTGAATTTGAAATACTTGTGTATGCATGCTGCTTTCTTGTTTGGATAGTTGCAGGCCAAAATATGGGAGAGGATTTGGCAAGGCTGAGAAAACACTGTGCCCTAAACCGTATGGCATCAGCTACCAGTTTTTTCTGATTCACATGCAAGCGATCCTCTCCCCTCCCCAGCTCTTTATGTGTCAATGTAAACTAGAACTTCATGGGTACCCAAAAAAGGAAATTTCAAGCATTGCAAATGCTGTGTTTGGATTAATAACATCACTAGTAATGTTTCTTTTATTCCAGGGGGCACAAACGTTACTTAAGTTAATAGCAGTATAATAACCTATTTAATATGCTATGGTAAAAATGCCTTCTGTTAGCTAACTCTTAACAAATTCTCGTTGCCATATATCAGCAGTAATTTATTTTCTAGGCAGGGAAGAGGAGACTTTAGCTTTGAAACTAATAGGACATTGTTTTTAACCATGTATGGAAAGTGCATAGTATTCTAAAAGTATTACTTGCTCACATATGTGATTATTCGAAAGTGTGGACTGCACGGTTGGTCCCTTAATAATTTCTGTTGTGTGAGACAGTGACAGAGTTAATTCACTGACTCAAAGCATGAGAAAACTTCCCACAACACTTCACAAAAACTTGAAAAACTGAACTGCTTTTTGCCTAATTGCATCTTACATCAATATGATGTCTCTACCTAGCTATCTATTTGAAGTCTAAGGAAAAAGAGGTTGGGTTTGTTGTGGGCTTTTTTTTTTCTTTGTTTGTTTTTTGGTTTGTTTTTGTTTTGGGTTTTTTTGTGTTTTTTAAAAATAGTTCAATCTGGGAGCTTCAGAAAGCCTGAGAGCTGATGAAAGACTCGCTGCTTCATTGGGGAGCTTCATTAGGAACCTGTGGTGGAGGAGGTGGGGTGGCAGGGAGGGACCTGCCCTGGGGAGCCCAGGGCTTCATGGGAGCTGGGGTGGGGAGAGGACCAGTGCAGTCAGGATGTGGGTGATGGGGAGCTGGCAGCTCCCACTATGCTCTTGTGCTGTTTCATTTCATGAGTGAAGTGACTTACTGTGTCCAGATCCAGCCCTAGATCTGGGCTTATGTTTGGGGGTGGGTTTTTTTGGCTTTTTTTTTTTTTTGAGAAAGAGGCTCGATGCTCATGGCTGGATTCACCAGCTTCACATCTTAGATCCTTTAAAACAAACAAATTTCAAGAATATAAAAGGGAAGAATGACCAGGAAGGAAGCAAATCCAGAAACAGCACTCAGGCATGGGACAGTTTAATTGCTGGGACATTGGAGAAAGAAGGCTGGGCATCTACTGTTGGACAGATTTAAAGACACTAAAGCATTCAGATTATAAATAGGCTCTGAATATATTTTGACAATACAGAGTCACAGAATGGTTGGAGTAAGAAGGCATATCTGGAGATAGCCTAGTCCAACCCCCAGCTCAGGTAGGCTCAGCTACAGTGTGTTGCTCAATGCCATGCCCAGTAGTGTGTTGATTATCTCCAAGAATGGAGATTTCATGACCTCCTTGGTCAACCTGTGCCAGTGTATGATCACCCTCACTTTAAAAAAAAACAAACAAAAAAAAGCTTTATCTTACGTTTACGTGGAATTTCTTGTATTTCAGTTTGTATCCATTGCCTCTTGCCCTGTCACCAGGCACCACTAAGAAGTGCCTGGTTCCATCTCCTTTACTTCCCCATCAGATATTTTTGTACACACATAAGACCCCACCTGAACCTTCTCTTCCCCAGCCTGAACAATCCCAGCTCTCTCAGCCTCTCCTCATATCTCTCATGAGATAATGCCATTAGGCACCTGATTGCTCTTCAGCCTCTGAGGTATATCTGAAAATGGTCGTATTTGATCAGAGCATTCTGGGAATTTCATGTGTTTGAGGAGCGTGTTTGACTCACCCCATTTCTGCATGGCTGTGCCTCTGCTGTGAGACAAAGAGCTTCTTCCCTGTCAAAAGTCCATGTCAATCAGGATGTTGCTGCTGTCTCACACTGCAGAAATGTCACCTTGATATCCAAATGAGCAAGACTTAGGGCCTGTGCTTTTCCTTTCAGAAGCAGATGGATAAGGTCTCCCTTTTCCCAAACCCACCTCTTGTCGCTATAGAGAGCGCCTTGGGGAAAAAATAAACTTGAATTGATTATGTCTTTATTTTGCTTAGAAATAAAATTATTTTAAGATTATGGGTAATGCAATTGTATGGTTAGAGTCCTGATTCACAGAGGAAGTTGCCATTTCCAAGAGCACCCAGCTCATGCTAATGGTGCTGAGTCAAGGTGAATGTGCAATGTGCAGTAATCTCAGTAGGATTTCACCTTAGCAACGTTGATTCCAAAACTGAAAGACCATTGTTTATGTTGTCAGTCAGAGGTGGATTTTATATCATGATTTTCCTGTGTTTGGGAGAATTAAAATATACCTATGTAGTATTGGATGCATTATTATCACTGCTTAAAATCTCCTCTTAAGCATAAGAGTATTTCTGTTTGATAGATATCATAGTGGAAGATCTTCAAAATAACTCTGTTTCAAAACAGTCTGGGCTCTTTAGAGGGAATGACAGTACTTTGTAAGCTCAGTACAACTGAGCTCTCACACTGGTTTTCGCTTTTCCTCTGTCTTCTCCACTGTGCCTTACTCCAGTTACGTGATTAACTCTCTGTTCATCTGTTTCTCTCTGTTCCACTCCTGTTTCTGTTCTCCATGTTCTTCTGCATGATCTGCTGTGCCTGAGCACTGATAATCAGCAAGGAGTCACTCTTCTGTCCATCAGGTTCTTCCTTGAGAGTTGAAGTCTTCCCACTCACTTAGAGCTCCTACTGTGTTGATAAAATAATATGCAGAATATTGTCAATATCATGTCAAAGCTTGCGGTATTACACTTAATCTGTTCCATTCTTAATGGGGTGACAAAGTAATAGACAATATACTTTATAGAGGAAGCATAAGCAATTATGTCTTTAATGTGGGATTCCTGAGAAAAAATATGGAAATAGCATGCAAAAATATTTTACTACATTGCACAATTGCATCTCAGAAAATGAGGAATGTCTGTAATAATTTAGTTGTGTTTCCCTGTCTTCTTGCTTGTTAAGTGTTTCTCCCATATAACTATTAGTACTTTAGCTCTGGTAGTATTGATCTGCTTATGTTTGTTCTAGCTTTGAAATAAAGTGGTCCCTCACAGTCTGTTATTGATACAGCATACTGGTTGCTTGGGATCATTGAGGAACACATTTTAAAATTCAGCTTAAAGATTTTACTGTAACTGTGATGTTTATCTCTGGGTTTTTTCTTTGGAAGTTGTTTGCAAAATTATCGTGAATGAAATTTTCTTTTGATGTGACCAGGTTCTCTGAGTCTTGGCAGCATTCACAAGTGCAGAGCTGGCAAAGAAAGTCAGGCAGGCTTTGCCTAGGCATTTTCAAAGAAAAGCACCCAGGAACTGAGGTTTGAAATAATGTAGCCTGAGGTCAGGAATTTTTTCTTTGGAGAATCTGTAGAGAACGTGGTTATCATGGTTAGTGTGCAAGAGGCCAGGGTTTTTTTAGGTGTATATGTACCAGTGAAAGAGAAAAATATAATGGGCAGTATTCTGTGCAGCCTTATTTCCTAAGCAATATTAGTAAATAAGGGATTTGGGCCACTTTTCAAAAAAGAGATGATAGTCACTGTCAAACCTTCATTTATTTTATTGAGTTAGAAAATACAATGGTAGGAGAATATGCATAATTTAATCCAATTTAAGCTCGCACCATGCTTAACTCAAAAGACAAACAGATTCTTGATACCAGGGATTTTCCGTATAGTGTTGAAGCAGTGTGGTTTTGGCGCACAGTGAAGAAATCTGCTAAAACAAGAAAGGATTTGTTTGAGAGAGAGAGGGTTGGGAGAGGAATGCGGGAAGGTCCCGCGCGCTGAGGTAACTCCGTGCCTGGGTGGTTTGTCACGCTGTACCTGTGTAGGTGGGGCGTTTCCCTCCTGCTCCAGTGCTGCCCAGCACCTTGTGGGTGCACCCTGGGATCTTGAGACAATCCCTGGAAGAGCATCTGCTTCCCACAGCACGGGTGGGACTCGGTGCTGGAGCGGGGTCATCTGTTTTATTCCAGCATACATTTACATTCCACAGGTCCGGGAAACTGTCTGCGTGACCGCCTGGTGTTTAAAACTGATCAGACTGGCAGCACAGCACTTCACATCCAGCTGCGCTGCACACACCAACTCCCCAGCCTCTGTGCTGGAAAGTGAGCCGAGAAGGATCTTTTTAAAAATTACTGTTGGAGCAGGTACATTCCTGCACAGGCAGAATGTCCAAACCCTCTCGCTTGGCTCGACCTTTGTCAGCTAATACGGCTCCTAAATCGCCTTTGTCTAGGAAGGAAGATTTTAACAGCCGATCACGAAAAATTAGGCTAGGTGAAAAGATTTTGAGAGCTGGCAGTGAAGGAAACCTGGTTAAACAGCATCAGCAAGCACAGGTGGAAATCACAGAAGGGCTTGTGCCACGGAGGGCTCCTTTCATGAAAGGTAACTGGTTATTTCATGCTGCAAAAGAAATAATCAAATGCATTTGCAATTACTGCCTTTTTAATAAACCCCAAACATCAGTTACTGTAGACTAGGGCATGTGTATGTTCGTGTGTATATATATCTCTGTGTGTGTGTGTATTGTTTCTAAATGACAGATTCTGGTACATAAAGCATTTGTTTTGAAAATAAAAGGACTCAAAATGTTTTGTTGTTTGTTTGTGGCTGAGTGCTGTATACAAGCTGAAAATGTTGATCTGTTGAAGTGGTAAATCACAATCTTGTACAGTCTCAATGTGACCATGTATTGTGAAGCTTGGTATGAAATAATTTAACATTATTAGCAAGCATGAGAAAGATTAAATGACACGAGAAAACAGACATCAGTGTTGGCACAGAATCTTACTCAGCCTTGCAAGTAGAACTCCTGTGGGTGGGTCCTAACAAGGGAGCTGTGAGTTGATTTCTTGTATAAAAACTAAACAGATCAAGTGTATTTGGAGAGGCTTAGATGCTTTCAGCATGCACATAAATGTGAAGGATAATGTAAGATTACGATCTACTTTCACCGAGTGGTTAAGCAATGGGCTGCAGGAACATTACCATTGCCTCTTTTTAACTTAGTTTTTGTGACAGTACTCCTCAGAGCTGCATTTGAGAGTAGCCATTTAATCTGCATGCTGAAAAATGAGGGTAAGTTGCCATTCTATTAGGAAATAAAAGTAGTAGTGTTCTAATCGGACTTTTATTAGGTTTTATGTTCAAATATGAATGAGAAGCAGAATCTTTTCTATCTAGAATAGAAATTGCTGCCTCTCCATCCTAAATCCATAGGAAAGTGTAAATCGTAGAGCTTTGTAACTTGAAACTGTGTATTTTCATTTCACACACATGGCATCCAAGGTATCAGTTTTTATTCCTCACTGAATAAGGTTTAAAGGATTATTTTTTCTTCTGCAGTGTGACTTTTATTATTTTACAAAGAAGGGAGAAGTGATGACACCTCATCTTACTCAGGGAGATGGATGATCTCTTTGTTTTTACAAAGGAAACTGTGTCTGAAGCACTTTATTAAGGGCAGAAGAGAGCAAATAGAAAAGCTGGAGGTGGGAGGGCTTAGACTTCTGGCCTCATCCACAGACCGTCCTGCTTATTCAGCAGTGTAATGTGGAAATTCATTTTTAAACTTGTGACGTATGCAAGAAATTAAAACAAAAAAAATTTAAAAAAAAGCAGTTGTACAATATTTTCTGCCCTGGTAACCAAATATTTATTGATGCTATATTAAATTATGTTTCCTAGTCAAGTTTTATAAAAATTGAAAACTTCCATAGAAAACCCAGTAACAGTAGGTTTTTCACCAAGTTAGTTTTTAAACAGTAATTTGTCCCCTTTTTGTTGTCTTTATTTATTTGGTGCCTCAAAAAATGGAAGTTACATGGGATTTACAGAACAGCAAGTGTGTCCTTTTAAGGGATGTGATTTTTATGGAGCTCTCAAAGCCTGCTTTTACTCATTTTATTTAAATGTTTTGGGGCTATGTAATGCTTTGCAACTAAAAGCAAGGGTTGCACTCACTGCTTAGTGTTTTAGGTGGGATTTCTCTAAAAGAAAAACCTAGTGGCTATCAGTAGTGCTGCAACCTGGCATGTGCTTTTGGTATTTATAGCATTATGCTTACTGTTTTCTGGAGCATGAATTAATCCCTGTTATGTACTGACTTTCTGCACTGGGATGATTTGTGTACATTAGGCAGGATGTTACTGTGAGTTGTTTTTGCAAGAGACGATGAAGAACAAATATTGATCCCTCAGAAAGGAGTGCATTATTATAACAGTGATGCAAATGGAGAGTATGTGGCTTTTCTCTGAAAATGGGACTGGCTGGATGGCCCCCAGTGGAGTCCAAGCATTGGCCAAAGGGATTTGGAAGATGTTTTGTGAGAAGCAGGTGTAGAGCTGGATGGTGGAGGGGCAGCACCTATGGCAGAAGCCAAAAAAAACCAGCGAAGAGTGTAGGAGCCGCATGGCAGTGCCCTGGGGATAAGGCCAAGTAGCACAAGAGAGTGCAAGCAGCAGCCGAAGGGTGTTTGAGTGGTCTTGGAGAGGAAAGAAGGGAGAGGGGAAGAGGTCCCGGAGGGCAGGTACGGGCTGCATGTGACGGCTGAAATAGGGAGCGTGGTGAGGAGAGGCTGAGGGCTGTCATGAGAAGAGGGCTGGGGCCTGGAGAAGAAAAATGGCAAAGGAGAATTGGAATTTAGGAACGGGTGAGCTGGAGAGGCTGGGATGGGGAAATGGGAGCAGAGTCCTGAACAACCTAGTGTGGAAGAGGGGAAGCTGTTTGACCAACCTTCACCTGTTGTCATGCAATGTCAGTGAAACCCTGTGGCCCCATGCGTGTGTTACCCCTTCAAATCTTGTTCCGTGCACCAAGAGAACAACCTGCGACCTCATGGCTGGTTGCTGCTGGTGAGCTTTGCATGTCTTCAGGAGCAGCATGGTGGCATTTCTGGTGTCTCTGAAATTCTTTTAAATTAAAAACCAAAGAGATAACATGCATGAATGGTGTCAACAGACAGCAATCCAGCAAAGCTCAGAGCTCAACTGATAGGAAATCCAAAATCGTGGTTACACTTGAAATGAGACATTAAAGCATGGTGACTAATTCTAGTTATGATTATAGGCTGTGTTTTGTGGGTTTTGGTTGGTTGTTTTGGTTTGATTTTTTTTGTGGTTGTTTTTGGTTGGTTGTGGGTTTTTTTTGGTGTTTTGTTTTTTTTTTTTTTTAATACAGGATCCCTGCCCTGCATGGGATGTTGTGCATGGGATGAGTTGTGCTTAACTGATAAACTGGATTGTATAGACAGGGAGGCAACTTGTGGCAGAGAGAAATTAAGGCCTTATAAGTAAAGCCTATAAGGGCTGAAGTGGATCTCTCTCTGCCTCTGCCACAGAGCTATGTGTGGTATTGGACATAATTGCCTCAACTTTCACAGGGCAATGCTGGCTGTGTGGATTTGCTTTTCATTTTAGTTTTTGAATGTGCAAGTGTGAGAGCCCGGGTCTGCTTTGCAGTGCTGAGCACACATGACAGTGACTGAAGTCAGCATCAACTGTGATTTTATTGCATGAAGTACTGTCTAATAAAAAGGACTCAGGAAGGTCACCTTGTACTTATCTGTTGCTTTTCACTTGAATTTCATGAACATCTTTTGACCATAATTTTTCTGGATACTAGCTTCTTATCTCACTAAAAAGTGGGTAGAATAAGATCCTTACTTTATAGGGACTGTTGTGCAAATGGCATTTCACAACTATTTACCTACTTTAGTATAATAATGAGGAATACTGAGGCTACAAAATTTGTTGCTTGGTCTTCAGACCGAGGCCTGAGAAGCATGCGGTACATGAACCCCAAGTCCACATCCAGAATAGTTCAGGTATGATGCATTTGGCTCCCTGTGTATGAAATAAGCCCTGTTCATTTTTGTGTGGAGAATGATGCCTGTGCTAAGGATGAGATGTGTGGGAGTAAGGAAAGGCTGTACTGCAGCGTGTGTGCACATGGGGTGGGAAACAGGGTGGCAGAAAGAGTCTGAGCTTTGGTATTTCCCATCTGGCAAGTGACTATCTTTGCAAACTCAACATCATTTTAGGATTTGTTCGTTTGAAGAAAAAATGTAGATAGGTAAACCTTGCATTTTTCATTCTCTCTTTGAAGACTGAATCAATTAAAGTATGATATTTTCACCTCTGGGATATGTTACTGATAGGAGAAATTTATGAATTTCTGTCACCCGTACTTTCTTCCAAGAAAAGCAAAGAATATACTAATGACTTTCTTTTCAATTTCCTTTCTCTGTACCATTTTATTGAGTTTTGATATTTGCTTTATTATAGGGCTTCACATTGTTTCGCTTTGCTTTATTTTTCACTCTTTTTTTCCATTACATTTTGCTCCCTGGTTTCTCCTCTGCACTTTACCTTGCAGACTATGGTAATTGTATTGCAAGGCCAGAACTTTTATACCAAAACTCTTGGTATCTTATATTTAACTGGATCCAAAACTAGACAGAACTGGTTTGCCCCCTTTCTAGTTATTAGATAGGGGCCAGGGGACTTTAGGGATATAGTGGGATTCGTATCTGTGGGCTCTTCATGCAAAACAAGTAATAACAGCACCATAAAAAGTGGAATTAATTATGTTTTCCCCGTTTTATTTTTATTACAAACTTCAACATAACAATGACTATATAATCAATATGTGATTCAGTTACCTCCAAGCTGGTTATGGTTTTTAAATGAAGAGATACTGAAATGTGGGAAAAGTTTGGAAATTATTATTTCAGACATTCAAGTAATATCTATGGTATTTTTAAGGCCAAGGAGTTTATCTGTCAGGAACTTCCATTTCACAGCAGTTCTTGACAGAGATGTACCTACAAATCCAGAACACATGTAAGATTAGGGGTTAGCCTGCCCAGGAAGTTCATTATTAAAAGAACAGTAAAGCAAGGAATGTATTTAGCCTACAGTATATTTGTTTTCTCTGCAACCGTTTAATATTCAAGACAGAAAACACAGTATTTATAAGTATTCGTATGTACAAATGTTCATTGTCTCCCAAAGTTAATACTAGCTGTCTTTTTTACTGCCAATTGTTTTTTTTTCCTTTAAAATGCAGAGATTTTGCAGCAATGTTAAAATAAAAAATCAAAAATTCTGTCTTGTACCGTAGTCTGGAAAACTACAATGAAACTAGGGTTGATATCACATATGTGCATCCTAATATGATTAATTGTTCAAAATTTTGATCTTGGGACACATAGATTTGCAAATCAATAATAATATTTCATTTTAGTATATTAGTATTAGAAGGGAACAAACATCATGGACCATTAGATATAAAAATATAAAAGAAATCTAGATAAAAATTTTTCAGGCTGGAAAAGAATGTTATTAAAATAACTTTTGGAATTTGCAATTGCATTGCAGAAACAGGGATCAGGTGTGAAACAGTAGACATTTTTTTAATCGCCTGGGTACGTTTGTTTTTATAGCTGTTAATGTATGAATTTACCTGGAGGATGGATAGGGCAGACAAACATGCTTCTTTCTAATTAAGATTAGGCAGTATATTAAGTGGAATTGTGGTTATTGAAAACTGCATGTCTGGACATTTGTTTAGGTAAGGAATGATAGGCCAGCCTCTCTTCTTATTTGCTATGAGATCATGACTCAGACCCAAGCATAAAGTATATTTAAGCTTTTTTTAAAGCATGATTTCCCACAAAAATTGGGCATGTCAAAACATCCTGGCAGGCTTTCCTTCATCGGTAACCTTTTTACCCATTATCTGAATTTGTGCAATTAGGATGGAGAGGTGTCTCAAAAGTACTACATTTCTATGATATACTGTGTATGCTGTATAGGATACTCTGTTCTGTACCTGTCAAATACTACATGTCTGTATTTTTCTATAATTTTGTGGAAAATTGCTAGCTGGGTGAAGAAGGAAAACCTGATTAATATCACGTTCAAGGAAAAGCTGCAGTGCGTGCTCAGATCTTCTTACTCATCAGAGTTCACGTGTGGGTGAGAAAGCCAGACCCCAGGGACGAGCTCAGGTTGTAGCTCACAGCTCAAGCATTTCACTAGAGAGACAAATTCAGACTGTGGAGGAGGCTGCATGAATTCTGATGGAAACTTTCTGGAGCTGAATGCATACTGCAACCTAAGTATAACTCAGTTTACAAAGTTAGTAGTCAATCACAGAAAAAAAAAAAAGGGTGTATTGGAAACCAGGTTACAGTAGTTGCACTGCTTACAGAACTGCTTTTCAACTGCAGAAGTATATCCGCTTTGAAATCTCTTCCTTTGGGACCTGGCAGAATTGGAAGGAGAGCACTGTACATCCCTTGGGAAGCCCACGATCTTCTGTTTCTTGTACTAAAAAGGCTAATAATATGGGATGGAAAAAACTCCACCTATTTCCCCCACTCAAGAAAACCTTAAACCATCTAGATGAGACAGTTTTGGAGAGGCTATTTTTTGGGGGGAAATGAGTTATAATTTTTTAAAGACTGATTTTTCTTTAAATTGTGTCTCTCTCAAATCAGTCGGAGGTTTTGAAGTTTAGAATAAATTAAGGAAATGAATAAGTGGCACAGATTGAAGGTACTTAAATGCTCCTCATTAGTAGATCCCTGTTCCACAACATAACTTAACAGTATCACTTTGCCTCTGTAGAATCTAAGTATGCATTTCATCAGAATATGCAACTCTTTATGTATATATGATATTTAAAGTGGTTTAAGAGTGTAGTACAATATTTAAGTGCCATAGCTGAATTTGAACCATAGTATTTCAGTATTAGAGGTTTCAATAGATATCAAACAGTACCATTTAAATCTGGACTAATTTTGCAGAATTTGGATGAGAAGACTCAAAAATATTAGTCCCAAAAGTCAAAGCTCCTTCAAATCTGGTTGTTTATACAAAACATTTTTTTTCTGTCCAGAATTGACCCTTTAAATATAACGTGTAATTTTTTTAATGTCCTGTTTTCAAAAGAAGAGATAAAGTTCTGAACTGAAACCATAACTTCCACATCTATGCCTTTGTTTAATGCTGTGGATATTCTAGTAGATTACAATGTTACTTGTGAATTCAGTTTTAGTAAGTTTATTCGTATGACATCGACAAAAATTGTTTTACATTTGAGAGGTTCTTGTTTGAAAGTGAGAGGAACATCATGCAAATGTGGCAAAAAGAAGTAGCAATGCCTATGTATTTAATATCCCTTGTTCTTGATATATTTATGTATATTTTCTTTTTTGGTGGAGGGACTGCATTATTCTAGGCAAGACATTCAGCTCCTATCTTTAGTTGTTATTCTTGCCTGCTAATTAAGTGATGAGATTGCTAGAACTTTCTTTAATCCCAGTTCCCAGCATTATTTGAAGCCCTATTGAATGGATTTGAAAATCACTGTGAAAATTCAATTTATCTTGTAGAAGTGGGATTTTCAAAGCTGAACATGGTACTCCATCACCAAGTGGAGTTGGAAGGATTATGTTATATGTCTTGCAGACAAATGTTTGTAAATCCTGGTGCAAGTACAGTTTTTTGCACAATGGCATGGTAATGTTTTAAGCTTCTGATTAATTCCTAGAGCCATTTTTGCTGTTAATCATCTTTTAAGTCTTCTAGGCATTTAGATGGTTTCTCCCTGCCCTGGAAAGTTGATCATCCTAGCTGATCTTAATTCCTAAATCCTTTCTTGTGTTCTAAGGAAAAACATTGGCCTTTTTCAAATCTTCTGGTATTTCACCCATGCTGGGTGACACACAAGTTTTCATCAGGTGGTTCTTGGAGTGCTCTGGGAGGGCACAGCATGAGGGCCAGCACACTGTTTTCATTCCTTCTGTATTTAGATTTTTTCACTGGTATTAATTACAAAAGATGCATGGTCACAGCTGACTCTCTTAGTGAAGCGTGATATGAGAAAGGCAATCGAAAGTCTGCTTTCCTCATGCCATTTGTTAAAAGCTGTCTTTTCCCACTGAGTAATGGATCCAGCTTTTGTTTGCCCTTCTTCTGACTACTAAGTCATTTATGCAGTAAGTAGTGACCGCCCCCCCCCCCCGCTGCTCATTTTAAGCAAAGGGAGAAAACTCAGTGCCTAGTCATGATATCACTTTTTTTTCTCTCTCTTTGAAAAAATGAAGCTATTATTAATTCTGCTTTTAAAAAAGAAAATAAGGCAAAGCTGCAAATACTTGAAAAATCAAAACATCTGGAAGGCACAGCTAGCTGGCTGGACATATGCAGGGTATTAATACCTAGATATTTAAGAACAGACAAAGTTGTACCATTACTGGGGAATGTGTGTTTTACGATATCTATCTCCTGCTGACATAGGCTGTGGTTGTGTCCTGGTTTAGATAACATTTATCTCGAGAAGCATCCTGGGCTGTGAAAACTTTCGAGTCCCCTTCAACCACCTGTTTTCCAAAACTCATCTGCAACATCTAGATAGGAGATATTGAAATAGCTCTAGAACAAAATGCTTAGATATTGAGAATACCGTTTTCATTATAATCTCAAGCTTGCTCTCTGAAAGATAAATACAGAAAGGTTACTATTTTTTTCTTGGATGTTTGCAGAATGGTTGCATACCTAACCAAGAAATCAAATTATCAGGTTTTCATCATATATAGTTAAAGTTAAAACATTGACTTGGTAATTTCACCTGAAAAAATAAAATCATGTTTTCCCATTGCCTGAGGAAATGTATTTAAATAAACCTTATTCTCTTATTTTTGTAGGCTTTTTTTTTTAACATCTTCAATGTGATGTGTATCACAGCATGTAAAGTCAATAGAAGTGCAAACAATACTTGTGCCAGGTAAATTAGTTCTTTATTTCTAGAGGATTTCAGAGGCTTATCAATCATACAGGAATTTCTGCATGAAAGATATCTCTGTTCAAATGCCACTATGTCCTAATACAATAAAAAGCATAGTAAAGACAAGTTTTAACTTACATAAATATTTTTATTTCGTTTTCCATGCTCTTACAAACTTGTCTTTGCTAGAAAATTGTAACACCCTTCTGGAGAGTGGTTGTAATTAACCCACTGCCTTGCTTGTCTTCACAACTGGTGAAATTAGGGAACAGTTGTACTTAGCATCAGGGCAGCTGCTGCAAGTTAGCCGTGTGGTTTGCAGCAGACAAAACAATTCCTTCGTGCTTGACTGGCAAGTTATTTTAACACAACGTAAATGAAAGACTTCAGGGGTGTTCCTAGCTGCATGAAAACCCCTTGTGTACGTTCCTGACTTGACCTCCTCAAACATACTGTTGCTTGTTTGGGGGGTACTAGGGGTAGCTCTCTTGTCCAGTAGGCCATGGAGCTACTCCCTGAAATAATCTAGTAGTTTCATTTAGCAGTATCCTCATTTCAAAGATTGGGGGTCAGTGGCAATAGCCTTGATCTTTACTTTTGTTTGTGTGCTAAATCTATACTATGCATCCTAAGATAAACATGGTAACCTGTGGTTATCATCCTTATTTAGTAATTTCAATTCAGCCTTGCATGAAAACTCATTTTTCAAAAAGTCAAAATAGACTGCATTCTTTTTTTAGTCAGCTAATCACTGAAAATGCAGAAAATAATCTTTTATCAAAAGCGGGATGCTTCTACCAGTGCAAAGCTGAAAGCTTTAGGGAGTAAAATGCGGGAAGCTCCAGGCTGCTTCCCTGGCTTGTGGTGCAGTACATTGCTCCATCACACCTGGTTCACAAAGACCCAGAGAGGTGAAATACAGTAGTAGTTTAATAATGATTCCTGTATTTTCCTCTCAGTAGCAACCTGAGAGTCAATTTTGAAATGTAAGTTACAATTAGAAGCATCATTTTGAATTTCTTTAGTTTCTTCTCCTTTCTGTCCATAAGCACAAGTCTTATTGCAGATGACAGGGTAGAGATTTTTCCAAGCTCTCTGTGAAAATATTAGTAGCACATAGCAGATGCAGCCTTCATTTTCACTGTTGATCACCAGTTGGTCTTTTCACTCTAACACCAATTGGTCTTTTATTTTCCTCAAAAAGTTGTGTAATGCTTATTGTTACATTGACTTAAGCCATATCCATGACAGTTGGAGCTGTTTTGTGCTGCTCTGTGGCATGTAACAGCTCATATCTTTATATCTATATATTTATTACATATAATAACTCAGATAAAATGTCATCTCTCAAGCAGATGCCTTGTCATGCTACAAATTTGAAAGTCAAACCCAACATTTACTGATCATTTTACAATGGTGCTGATAGGATGTGTGGCCAATGAGCTTAAGCATTCAGTAGTTTCTCAGACAGTGTTCTGGAGAGATATGAGAGGAAGTATGCCCAAGTGTCCTTATCTCTTCTGGAGGCACATCATAGCTCACAGCAGTAAGGAAATGCAAACAGCTGATGGGACTAGATATACTTGCATCATTAAAGAAGCTAATATACAAGATGAAGATCCCTTAGATTGTGACAGGATTGCTTAAAGATAATTTCTTAACCCTCTAAAAAGGCTTTGAGTAAGTTCATTTCTGGTTTTCATCTGTATGCGGGCTTAGAGGACATTAAAAGCAGGTACAGATCCACTTACAGTATGAATAATCTTCCACGCTTATGTTTGCTGTAGCTGCTATGAAGATATGTGATGAAGGCAGAAGGAGGAGACCTGCAGACAGTATCAGTGTGGAGCTGCAATCTGCTCATTGCCAGGTTAGAGGATCCCTGGTCAAAAGAAGTGTTTGAAAAAATGTCTGCTTCATTATTTGAAAATACAGACACAACCTGTGTGGACAGAACAGTGAGGATTTCCTCAACTTTGCCTTGCCCCGGCATGCCTTTAGGGGTCACAGGGCTCCAGCAGTGCAAGGGTTGGGTAGTAAGTGAAAGGAAGGGGATGAGGTGTGTGTTAGGAGGCCCTTTAAAAGCTGAATTCTGAGTCAGAAGCGATGACAGAATCTGTGCCGTCGTTTCACCATGCTCATCCATGGTTAAAAATGCTTGGAGCCTTTGCAAAGGATTCTGACATTTTTAAATTAAAGCTGATATGCATGCAGACAATGTTGCTGATACTTTCAGTGGAAAAATTGAATAAACATCTGATAAAACTTGTGTTGAAGATGGTAAAAATACTGCATAAGATCTCTTTTAAATTACCACAAAATTACTCCTACAGAAAGTGATACAAATACCTTTTTAGTCTTCAGTGATTTTCTAAAGAACACATTCAGTAACTTCAAAATGAGTTCTAACTACTTCAGCTCTAATTTTCTGAATTATGAGAAAAATTAAATGTTCACTTTTTCCAAGGATTGAAAGAAGTATGTCTGAACCCTGGGCTTTTCTCTTTTACTTTCTCAGCTTACTGCAACTGCACTTAAAATAGACTTGAAGTAAACAAAGCAAGCACCCTCACCATTTATTATATTCGGTGATCTTAGCACAGGCAAGCCTTGTAAAATTGGCAGTGTGTTTAAGCCCTCTGGGAGCCTGGTCGCTAGGGAAAGTCAAGCAAGATGGTCATACATTTTTTTCAGAAGGGGAGTGCTATGAAACTTGTCAGAACTCTTCTCAGTTTTAAAAAAGAGGACAAAAAACCTCAGCCAACCAAAGAAAATATTGTTCATTGGATGATGTTATATGAATTGCATCCTTCCTGCACTGGTTGTTATCAGATAATTTTATTAAACCAAAGTGATGTGTATTTAGTAGTTCTATTAAGTGCTCATAGTTGGTATTCCCAGATAAGTGGATTTCAGTTTTTTGATGTGTCTTGATGTGTGGGACAACCAACTGTAAGGAGAGGAAGAAGAATGAGTTGCATTAGTTCATACAAATGGTTACTCAGCTATTCACTAGCCAGGAAAATTTTTGGACTCAGTATACAGGCAAGTCCAAGTCCATAGCTTTGTTCTATAGTGAACAAGAATTATGGTTTCTTCTATTTTTTTTTAAAAAATTCTTCTACAGCAGGAGCAATGCAATTCCTTATTAATCTGTCTGGTTTTCCGTTCACCTTCATCTATTCATAAGAGTTGGGGTAGCCTTCATTTGTTGTTAGCAGACAGGCTGAGTGCCCAGGTGCTGTGTGTAATTGGCACCATTTCAGCCCTCCTGGGAGGTTAAGAGCTGGGGAGCACCTTTCCTTGCCCAGGTACCTTCAGCACACCTGTTTCACCTGCCAAGGGATCCCAGGAATGGTTTCTGCGTTGTGTCCTGCAGGCAGCAGTGAGTTGTTTGCAGCCTGTTCAGCTTGCCGTGCTCTCATCTGGGCAATTGATGAGCTGCAATGTTGAGCTACAATGAGGACACTAATGATTTATTGGATGTGGCTGTCTAGCAGGTACGTACACAATGATAGTAAATAACATTGACCAGCAATGTACTAGCATGCTCCAAGTGTCACAATAATATAACGCAGTCTGGCTTAGGGTGTATTTACTGTCTCTAACGTTAGTTTTTAAAATTGCAGCTTGGTTAATCTAACAGTATGGCTGTATATCATGAAATATTTCCTCTTAATATGGGAACGTGAGTATTACCTTTAAAAGGTTTTGTTATTTCTTTCACCCTCTTTCCAATACTTTTGAGTCTAAAGAAAACCTTTGTAACTGTTTCGGCAGTTTATAAAGAAATTTGTCCACTTATTAAAGCCAGACATGCCATTTGTTAAAGAAATTGCATACTGTGGGGCATCCTGGAGAATGTTCCTTTCATCTTATAAAAACTGCTTCAGCTAAATAACATGGGTGTTCAGACTCTGCGAGTTCACTTAACAAATGTTGTAATGCTGATGTTAAAATAAATAGATATTTGGAAGGAGCATGTTCCTCCCCGCTATGCTGAAGTTCTGGTATTTTCAGTATGGTGCAAGGTGCCTTATAAATGTTGTATCTGGACAATTCATAATGCATCTAAAGACAACTCTTCTGGTTTCTTGAAAGTCATCTCATTGTAAATCTCTGCTCCCTGAGAAGTCATTATGGAAGGCATCTCCCTGCCCCCTCTAGTTTGATAGTAGCAAAGTAAAAATTGTAATTAATTAAATTAAATTCAGCTTTTGTTTAATGCCTTTAGAACATCATTGTTGATCTAGGACTTTATGATGAGTGACTTGAAAATCGAGTTTTGCCTTGGAAGGTGATGGGCAGCTTTAATTACAAGCAAAAATACAGTTTCACTTCAATGAGAAAGTCATGTAGGCCACAAAAATACATTGTCTGTTGTATATCTTGTGTGTTCTCTGTGGCATTTTCATCCAATAAAATGGTGTTCTGAGGGCCAGCAAGGAAAGCAATATTTTTTTTTTATTTTTTTTTTTTAGAGCTACTCCTTAGGTTGGAGCAGAGCACTAAAGACTGCTTCCTTGTTAGATGGGATGGTTTTATCCTGTCTCCCTCAGAGTTTCATGAAAATGAGGAGTGTGAGCTACAGGGATTTGCAGAAAGAATATTTGTGGTTGGTCTTAGTATGCATATAGAGGAGGCTGCCGTGGAGCTTGGATGTGAGGTGTCAGGAAGAGGAGCTGCTGACCTGGTCTGTTTTCATTAAAGTGGATGTTTTGAAACTATACGAGTACCTGTGGTACTGCTATGGGCACTTACAACACTTGGGTGTTTTTTAGATCCAGATGCAGCATTAAACCTCCCAAGAATCAAACCAATTTAAACATTGTCTGTGCGATTGTGTGTAGAGGAACACAGGATAAAAGATGTTTAAAGGAACAGGGAACCCATTTTGAAAGGTCGGTTGAGGGGTGGCCCTCATTGCGCATCCCCAGTGAGCAGCTTGTGATACATTCAAACTTAATTTCTCATCTATGTGGTGGGAGCTGTTTTTCTTCTAACTCTTGCCCTGGTGAGACCGCATCTGGAATATTGTGTCCAGTTCTGGGCCCCTCAGTTCAAGAAGGACAGGGAACTGCTGGAGAGAGTCCAGCGTAGGGCTACAAAGATGATCAAGGGAGTGGAGCATCTCCCTTATGAGGAGCGGCTGAGGGAGCTGGGTCTCTTTAGTTTGCAGAAGAGGAGACTGAGGGGAGACCTCATTCATGTTTATAAATATATAAAGGGTGAGTGTCACGAGGATGGAGCCAGGCTCTTCTCGGTGACAAAGAATGATAAGACAAGGGGTAACGGACACAAGCTGGAACACAGGAGATTCCACTTAAATTTGAGAAGAAACTTCTTCTCAGTGAGGGTGACAGAGCACTGGAACAGGCTGCCCAGAGAGGTTGTGGAGTCTCCTTCTCTGGAGACATTCAAAACCCGCCTGGACGCCTTCCTGTGTAACCTCATCTAGGTGTTCCTGCTCCGGCAGGGGGATTGGACTAGATGATCTTTTGAGGTCCCTTCCAATCCCTAACGTTCTGTGATTCTGTGATTCTGTGACTCTAAAGGCCTGCCCAAAGCCTGGCATTCAGTGCAGAATGAATCATCTTTAGTAAGGTATAAATGCCTGGGAATTGAATCAGGGTGGGGTTAAGTTCAGCTTAAACTCACGTTAGCAAAATGTATGAAACAGTGAACTGTTAAAATATATTTCACAAGAAAATTCAGTGGTTCTGGCAGTACACTGGTGAAAGCTACAAACCTGAAACGTTCAAAAGCTATTCATTAGAGACACCAAAATTATTAAACTGCTTAAGAATTATTATCGTTTAAAAATGTGCATGCATTGGGTTCTTTGTTATTTGCTCTCTGAATTTGAGGTTTTGGTGTTCCTACTTGAGCATGCCATCAATGTTCCTGCTCACTGTAGGGGGATTGGACTAGATGATCTTTAAAGGTCCCTTCCAACACAATTCATTCTATGATACATCTACTTCATACATGAAGTAAAAGTTAAATACATGAAGTTAAATAGTAAAATTGAAAGGAAGCTGATATCTAGCACATCACTCAGCTTACAAGTTTAAGTTTGAAGAAAAATGCTGGATACTTTAAGGCTTAGGAAGAATCACAAGTAGTTCTTAGTACTGTATGAAAGCAAAACTGGAAAATGTATGGCTATGTTCACTGTGATGTTGTACTGCATCTTGAGTGTGCATTTAGCAAGAAGAAACTTTCCATTAAAAAGTTCCATTGTTTTGTAGTTTTGTACTGTTCTGTCTAGATTTTGTTGACATATTTGAATATAGAGTATATTTGAATATAGTTGAATTTATGCTGAAGCCATTGCTCTTAGGACATGCCAGCCCAGATAGATGCAATAATTAGTATTTTTAGTTCCAAAATGGCTTGAAAATCTGAAAGGGCTTGTACTTTGGATAGTATAAAGAAAATGTGACTGTTTCAGAAAATGTAAAATGATACCTGGAATCAGGCAGTACATATTTTCTTTGCCCCGGTTTGAGGAACGTGGAGGGTGGGGCACTGGCATACATTTGCAAGTGCAGCATGAGCTTGGATGGTTGTTTCGGGTGATGGTCTAATAGAAAATTTTGCTGGAAAGTTATACAGGATTATTGAAGAGAATTGCTAAGTAGATAAGGAGGGAAATTCCAAAGAATTCTTTAGGTTTTGGGGGAACAAGAGATGGGAGAAGACTTTGGGACAATAAGGCTAATTACATCTGATAAAATCTAGACTCTATTGAAGGGGTAGTTTGAGATATGGGTTACTTGATGGCAATATCACTCTTGTGATGATATTGTTAATACATTAAAATGTTAATACTTACTGCATATTAATAGATCCATTGTTTTAAAATTATTCAGAGGTGTTCTCTCCAGTTGTCAGAGTTCTAGGTGCATTAAATTACATAAGGAAATAAAATTAAAATGTAAGCACAGGCATCCAGCTGAGTTCCTGCATGTCAGGTGAATGTCTTATACAAATAAAAGCACATATTGGGTTTAGATTGCGATCATTCTGGATTACCTGCAGAGTACAGATGGGAACGCCAAAGAGGATCAAGAGAGCAAAAAGTTTGCTGCCTGCAAGGGTATGAGATACCCTTCTCTGAAAAGAAACCAGAGAGGAATGGGAAAAGTCCTTATGAACACTGGAGTGATGGCTGACATTGTGACAGTCCTGTTGGAGCGGATCAAAAGTGACAATGAAAAGTTGGGGAGTGGCACCAGTGAGAGCTGAGATGATCTCCAGTAAATCTGTCAGCCTCTGGAGAAGGAGCACGAAGCCATGAGAAAGTTGTGAACTGAACAGTGAGATGAAGAAAGTTTTTGGCTGTTTCATTATTGTATGTCAGTAACAAAATAAGGTTATTGTCAGTGGGTGGACAACATACAGCTTCCTCATTTTATGGGATTGATGAGAATAGTTTTAAACTGATGACATGGGATACAGGAGAAAGTACAAGAGAGACCCATGTGATGCCTGTACAGGCCTTGAGGGCACAGAGAAATTAAAATTGGATAAATGAGACTACAGAAGTGGATAAAGGAAAATTATTATTAGGTGATAGCTAGCAAGAAAAAACAAGTCCCACTGTTCGTAAAAATTGTAGTGTGAAGATGTAGTTAGTAAAAGAGTCCCACCACACCTGGCTGGTATTTTGGGTGAGGCCAGTGTGGATCAGGGAAGCATTGGTGCATCAATGTAAGGATCCAGGCAGATGTGTGAAAGCCTGAGGGCTATGTATGCCGAAGGGAAAGGAGGTGTTTTCCAGAAAATGGCAAGTGTCCAGGAAGGCTTTTGTTGGCAAGTCGATTGAGTTGGGTGTCCATACACATTAATGGCATAAAGCTTTGAGAAAGGGAAGATGGGATGACAGAATCACGGAACATTAGGGATTGGAAGGGACCTCAAAAGATCATCTAGTCCAATCCCCCTGCTGGAACAGGAACACCTAGATGAGGTTACACAGGAAGGTGTCCAGGCGGGTTTTGAATGCCTCCAGAGAAGGAAACTCCACGACTTCTCTGGGCAGCCTGTTCCAGTGCTCTGTCACCCTCACTGAGAAGAAGTTTCTTCTCAAATTTAAGTGGAACCTCCTGTGTTCCAGTTTGTGTCCATTACCCCTTGTCTTATCATTCTTTGTCACCGAGAAGAGCCTGGCTCCATCCTCGTGACACTCACCCTTTATATATTTATAAACATTAATGAGGTCTCCCCTCAGTCTCCTCTTCTGCAAACTAAAGAGACCCAGCTCCCTCAGCCTTTCCGCATAAGGGAGATGCTCCACTCCCTTAATCATCTTTGTAGCCCTACGCTGGACTCTCTCCAGCAGTTCCCTGTCCTTCTTGAACTGAGGGGCCCAGAACTGGACACAATATTCCAGATGCGGTCTCACCAGGGCAAGAGTAGAGGGGAGATGAAATACAGCTTCCTGGAATAAAAAAAAAAACATTTGGAGGAAAACTAAGAGAATAGCTCTGCTGAAGTAGTGCTACAGTAACCCAAACGTGGGTGGGAATAAGGATAGAGAGTAAACAGCTCAGAAAATGCCATAGGTCTGTAAGGTTTCCAAAGGACAAATATTTGAGAAGTTGCAGGCAGTAGTTAATTAACCTGGAATAAAAAGTGCAGTGACTGCTATGTAAAGCAGGCATGAATGTCATCTTCAGTCAAAGGTTTAAAAAACTTCTGGAATTAATATAAATATACAATTGATATACATTGTAAAAAAAACTTCCCACATTTCACTGGATAATCATCCTACAAGCAGTATTAAGCATAAGCAAGGAGTCTGCAAGGAATGGAAAGAGGATTGACCGTTACAGGGAACTATATTGTAAAAATCAAAAAACATGGGAATGAACTGCAAATTTCTAAGAATCCACCTAACTAAGATTTAGCTATTTTTTTAAATAAAACTTATAAAAATTAAAGAAGAATGGAAGTGCAGTTAGTGTAAAAAGATGAAAGTTTTGACATTAGCAGTGATAAAGATGTAACAGGTAGCATTCCCTATGTTTTAATAATCAAACCTGGGACAAATGCAGGGCAGCTAATAGCAATGATTATGCAAAAATGGAAATTCTCACCTCCAGGGGGAAGCAAAACTTAAATTATGTAATTGTTTAAGTCAGAAGAGACCATATAATCCACATCCAAGAACTTGCATAATATGATTGAAATTCCAACAGCAAGTAATTTCAATAAATATATCACATCAGGAATTGGTATTACCTGGGGGAATAAATTAAAAATAGTACTTAAATTGGAAAAAATTACTCAGTTATAGGGCATTAATATGATCTCAAAAGTATGCAAAGCCTTTTATAAAAACGTTTTAAGGAAAGAATAAACAAATGACACTAAACATGATAAATGAGTTAAAATACAAGAATGTCATGCCTGAGTAAGCTGATACCTTTAATTGAAAAGCTATAGCTAAGCTCCTTCCTAAACAAAAGAACTAATCATATATCAAATCCATATGGACTTCAAAACAACACTGTGTCATCTGCTGTGTAGTGATTTGTTAACACAGGAATTAGGAATGAGTTGTAGGAGAGGAAAGAGGATGAAAAAATTAACTGGAAGCAAAATTGACTGGCTGGAGGTCATCAGAGATGCTCCCAAGGACTGATTATGGGATCAGGCTAACATAATGTTTTTATTAGTGATTGTACCACAAAAACAACTATATTGCAAAAAAATGCCATCTTGATAACACAGATTAGCAGAGGGATTATGCAGAAGAGTGGAGTTACATGCAGAAGAAATGAGATGAGCATGTGAAGTGGAGAAATAGCACAGGTGAGATGAGAGGCTGCTGGGAAAGGTGCAGAGTCATGCCCTTGGGAGCTGGTACCAGGGTGGTAGGGAGAGGCTGGACAGACACTGGAGTGCTAATTGTGACATCAGAGTGATACATTAGTGGGAAAAGGACAAATTTGATTGCAGCATGGATAACCTGACATATGACAGTGCTAGGAAATATGTTTCCAATGCAAGGAAGTCTGGAAACTGGAATAGTTGCCAAGGCAGGTTTCTAAAATGCCTTTGGGAATGGAGTGGAGTGAGTGTTTTATGAGGGCAGATTAAAATCCTTGCTTTGTCTGACTTTGTAAAAAAGAAAAATTGAGGAAATACAATTGTTGTCTCATATACAGAAGGATTTGTACATAAAATATAATATTACCACAGAAAGAAATAATTACCAGTTGGTCTTGATAATTCATGAGGTGGAAATTTAGGTGGCTTCCAAATGTGAAGCATGGTGGGGCAAGGCACCTGACTAATTTTTAAGTGAAGCTGTGATGATTCCTGAGAAACTTTTGTATGAGGTAGCGCCTAGAGGGAATGGATTTGGTAATTAAAAGGATTTTTCTTCCCAATAAAGAGAGACACTGGGAAGATGAGAAGGGAAGACTTTCAAAAATAATACTGGTAAAGCTACTGTGGTGATATTCTTGTAAATTAAGAAGTTCATGTATTTTGGATTCAGAAAGGAGGAAAAGCCCATATATTTCTGATGCTTCAAAAAAATAAACATAAAAATTGCTTTTTAAACATAGTTTTGCTTATCTGGGGAGGCTTATCCTGATTTGGCCCCTTTTTATGATGTTGATTGTTTTGTTAAAGGAAAACCTATTTGTGTTTCTAAACTACTTATTTTGAACATTTTTTTTACTACTCTATTTTGGTAGAAGTGATTTTTACACTGTACATCTGAAAAAAGCAAAATTATACTGCAGCTGGCATTGTGCTAAATTTTTCACATAAAACCTTGATATGTGCCAAGTGTGGCTGTATTTTGCTGTATGTTTATAACAGTAATTATTTTTGATGTTGGCTTTCTGCACTGAAACACAATTTCTTGCAACTTATGGGAAACATAAACTTTATGGCTCTCATATTTAGCACAGAGTAGAAAATCTCACAGCAAAAGAGTAGTTAATGTCTTGGATTAATATTTCTATGATTAGTATGAGTAGCCAAGCTGATTATTTTTATAGCCTGATTTAAAAAAATAGAATGGAATAAATGGGCTTAGTGCAGTGCTGTGTAATGTAATCCTCCTCATGGCAGCAGAGAAGAAGGAAAGGTTTCTGCTGGAAATGGCATTTGGTCCAGCTCAGTAATGCAGGCTTTCTTTCAATGCACAGAAAAATACTGGCAGCCTCAGGCTATGTTTTGTATAATATCACTTTAGTTATTCAGGTTTTTTTGGGCTTCCTTTTTCAGCTTGAAGGAATTAAGTCCCATTGAGATGGAAAAGATCTATATCTGAAATAGCGTAAATTGTTTGCTGATTTTGTGAAATGTGTAAGTCATAACTATGTGTGCAAAACCAAATCTTTAACTTTGATCACGAGCTGTGTGCTTTCTTCGTCTGCCAAAGTGTTTGTCCTTGGAAGTGATACATGGTGGAAGCCTTCTAAGGGTAAAGATAGCACAGTGATGTGTCCCTGAGACTAGAGTATTGGATTAAGTGTTTTGCTTGTTTGGGTTTTTTTTTTCAATTAGTTTCAAGTAAATGATGTTAATTTACACAGACTTATCGGGTTTGGTGAATAAATGAATCCCAGAAAAATGTTAGGCTGTTGCCAATAGTCTTGTTTAGAAGAGCGAATGTTTTCAGAACAGCAGGATGATCCCTGCTGGAGGGTGGCATTTGTGATGGCTGCGCCATGGGTGGAAGCCAGCTGTGAGCTCCCTGCCCTGCTATGCTGCTTTTATCCTGGTGTTTTCTCTGCGAATGAGTAGTCCTGCTTCACACACAGTTGCCTTTTGGAGCTTGGCTATGTCAATGCCATTGCGTTGCTTTCAGCTCTGTTGTGATGGTGTAGCTGAGACAGAAATCTGGTGTAGGGCTCCAGTGGGGGAAGGATGCTCCAGTGCCTGCTGGCTTGGCCCCGCTGCCCATCATCATCAGCATTGCTGCTGAGCTGGGCACAACCACGCAGGGAGAAGTGACTGGCCTGCCAGGCAAGTGCTCGACCCCTGGAGAGATGCAGAACTCGATGTAGCATTGTTCTCTATTTGCACTGTTCTTGGTCCTTCTGCAAGGTCACCAATGGGTGTAGGCACAGGGAGGATTTTCCCTGGAAGGCAATGATGAGTCACCAATGGAAATGGCTGCAGGTGGGAGACTGCCTATTTCAGGAGTTACAGATTATAAACTAGTTAAGAAATGTAGGTGGAATAGGGATGGGCCCAATATGAAACTAGACTATTTGCAAATTTGTGATTTTATCAATATTTTTCATTTTGAATGTTCAGACATCTCTGCATTTCATAACTAAGTATGTTGGTGTTTTTGTGTTATTTCCTGCTTAGACATAACTAGGGCATGTGGAGGATATTGGAGAAGATCTAAGATAGCTATCATCTGAGATTTCTATCCTCAATTTGCAGACCATACTGCAGAACAAAATCTGAATATTAATTTTGAACTTTTGGGGGTTGCATATCCAAACTACTTGAAATTCACCAATCATTATCAAAGCTTAAATCTTCTTCTCTTTGCTTCAATTACTGAGAGAAATTGCAAATTCTTTCTTGGGAGAGTAGTCAGTATGGGGAGATGTACTACATAGCTCCAACTTCAAAAGTGGGACAGTTAAAGTATCATGTTCTATTTTTTGTTTAAAAAGCCCCCTAAAGCAACAGAGAAAGGACATCTAAAGATTTACATTTCCTTTTTGGAATTTATAAATAGAGGCGATCCCGCCTTAGCAAACTGTGATAGCCAGCTTTGCTATTTGTTTGTTTACTTGAGCAATGAGGAAGTTACATAACTTTTATTTAGGTAATACACTTATCAATGCAAGAAAAGTCAGTTCCTGACTGTCTGTCTTACAGCTTTCTCATTTTGCCTGCTTCCTATACATGAGTAACATAGTCTAACCTCCTGAACAACTGAGCCTTCAGAGTAGAATATGGTATCAGTAGAGTATCCAGTTCAGCAGCACCCTGTGAAAATAGATTTGTATAATAAAATCTGTGGTTGTATATCACAGACTATCAAAGTTTGTCTTGTATTTGAGCTTAAAACCTCTTATTTCTACTCACTCTTGTAATGTTTTTCTTTCCCTTAGCTTTATTTTGTTTTACTTTATCTTGCCTCTTTCTGCCCTCAGCTTTCTCACCTCTTACTCTCCCCATTGTCAAAGGTTTTTATTTCCCTTTGCTGCAGTGCTGTGCCTGACTTCAGTTTTTCTGTTTCTCCTGGTTTCTAAGCACATTTTTCTTTGTATCATTATTATTTAACCTGTATTTATTTGTGGTATTGACCACTCTGTGTTTGGATGCACTGAAAATGAGTGAACATGGCCCTGGAGGTGGAAAGCTGAAGCTTCTTTGATGGCCAAGTCTGTAGCTATAAAAATAATGCTGTCAGGTTGAGTGCTGTGGAGGCTAGAAGACCACATCTTTCTTAAAATAAGGCATGTGTGTGTGTGCCTGTTTTCTCCTTGCCATTGCATAATATAAAGTTGGTTGATCTTGCGGGCGATCAAAGTGGCTGGATGGGTTTTGTCTGTGGCCCTGGTCTGGGCAGTTGAGAAGCAGAGGAGCCACATGTGTAACACAGGAGGCTGGTGGTGGGGAAGAAACCTTTGAAAAAAATTAGAAGGGAGGGATGGGTTATCTGATTCCACAAGAGGAAAATTACTGATTCTTGCACGCAGTAGGATGCTGGTATAGGATGGTGGGATGAGCCCTTCAGGACAGAAGCATGGAGCACTCTTTGGAAGGGTTTCCATTGCGCTGCACCATGAATTGAAAGGCAGGCAAGGAGAGACTTTTTCCTCCTGATTTGTATAACTGCATTTCAAGGAGAGTCCTCTGCATGTAATTTCAACTCTGCAAAACACATGGGAAAAGCATTTATAAACAAGTAAAAATGAGTAGTAGACAGTTTATTTTCAAATGGTATTGCAAAGAATAGTGTGGAAAAAACTCCTCCCTAAAAGTATCACAATGCCTGCATAAGGCTTTTTTTTTTCCTAAAGAGGAATTGCTTTGTTTACTTTCTTAGATTTCAGCTGCATCAATATGACAGACCATGTTACTTTCGCGATCAGAATGATTCCTGTGTTGGGCTGTGTGCGGCTTTCCTTTTGCATGGAAGAGAAATGCTCCCGTATGCCAGAGCAGGCCATGTCCCTTCTGTTTGCAAAGTGAAACGTGTCCTCTCCAGAAGCAGAAACATTTGTGATGGGAGGGGCAGGGAAATATTAATCCTTTCAAGAATTAACTCTCCAGACCATGCTTTTGCAAAACACCATGTGTGTAATCTGAAGCTGCCTATCTTAGATAAGGAGAGAGGGGAAGGACAGACGTCTGTGTGCAGGAAAGGAGAGAAAGAAATGGCAAAGCATGGACTCAAGGTGCAGCACAAATATACTTATGTGTTTGTATAAACTGCAAAGTGGTTAGAAAAATGACAAAGTTCTGAATGTGAAAAATGTTAGAAGGTAGAAAATGCCCCTTTAGCGGTAGAGCTGAGCATTGCACAGAACTGGGGATGGCAGGGCAAGGCAGCGAGCACATCCCGGCTCTGCTGGGAATGCCTGCAAACGGACATCCCAAGCCAGCCGGTCCCTACCCCGGTCTCTGCCTCAGTGGGGAGGCCACAGCAGGAAATCCTTTCACACACACACACATACACACACACACACACACACACACAACTTCAGAGCCTGTTTCATTTTCCTTCAGATGTCCTTGTGCTGCTGCAATGTAAGGTGAGTGAGCTGACGATAAATGTCACTGGCAGTACAAGGCACCTGTTCAAATGCTCAGGATGAGTCTGCTGAGTTACATTTTTATCCATTAGACAAATACGTATTTTTAATAAAAGCTTTTTTTTCTTTTTTTTTTTTTAAGCTAGAATGGGGTATGATGAGAAATATAATGTGAAGAAATTCAAAAGATTTTACTACCCCCTAAGGAAAAAAACCCACCAAAATAACTATCAGGTGCTTTATGTTTGTTTACTAACTGGAAACTCTGGATTATTTTAACAAGAAAATTGCAAGTAAGTACTTTTTCTTTGGACTTCTGTTACTGTAAATAAAATGTGAAATACTTTCCCTGTACAGGAAAGAATTATTTTACTGATTCATTAGGTTGCTTGTGTTACATATACTGAAACTTACTTTCATATTTCTGATTATGAAAATGGGTAAGTTACTTCAAGCTGTCTATATACATGTATTATTTTTTATTAGTAAATTTTTTTGCTGTGAACTGTAAGCAGGTATCTGAACCAAAATATTTTATCCTGAAGTTGTGTTCCACTCATTCGTGAGTAATTTCTTTCCATTTCTTTATTAAGTAGGTGATTAGAGGGATAAAATACTGGTAGTTTTTGAATAATTTTGGCTTACACTAAAATAAAAGTCCATTTAAAATAAGAATATGTTTAATGTGTCATTGAATGAGATTATAGCCATCTCAAGATAATGGTCTAACTTTTACTTGCAGCTGTATCCATCAAACTTAAAGTAGAAAGCTAACATGAAAAATTAGAGTAATAAAAGAGCAGATACTTTGCTTTAGGGAGAGACTGTGTGTGACCTGCCCTGGTGAACATTAAGAGAAAATTACGTTCCTGCAACTACTTAACATTAGTATGGTGTGTTAGCAGCAATCAGACTGATCCAAAATACTGGACATTTTGGCAAGGATTTTTTTTATTATTATTCTTTTTTTAAGAATTTATTTTAGTATGATTGTGAACCCGTAAATGTATTGTTTTAAGTAAACCATTTTTTGGTGTTGATAGAAAAAAAGTCTCATGTCTTTTTGCAGTTTTTGTTTTTCTGGTGTTCCAGCTCTTGGAATCCTAAAAGTGAATTTAAACCTCTGATGTCAGGAAAATAAAAAAGAATCTCAACTAATATTAGAGTTACAAAATAGAAATTGTGGAAGTTTTACCTTGCTGTAACTTAAATGCTCAAAGTCCAGAAAGGCAAATGAAGACTCCAAAATTTATTTAGGATTTCACTGGGGATGAGGATGGGGTGAGGGACAGGGATGTGCTAAACTCAAGAACTTCTTAGCTCTCTAGGTTCAAAATAGCACAGGATATTTTCAAGAACTTCAACTCTGTCTCCTCACCACATCTCCCAGGGAGGACGTGTATTTGTAATAAAAGCTCTGTGAAAGCTGGCAGAAAAAAAACAGGAATTTTGAGCAGCTTTAATCCTGTTCTTTGAATTAATACAACACAGCTAGATATTTGTAATTTCATTTTTTGTGTTGTCTTTCTACCTTCACTAAATGCACCATTGAGCAGCTTCACATCAGATCTAAATGTGAGGAAAACCACAACCTTTCTTAGAGAAAGTATCAGTCACGGCTGGGAGAGTCTGGGGGAGGAGAAGGGCCCATCCTGATAACTTGTTTTCCCTTGCATAGTTTCCCATTGGCTTTGCTTCCCACAGTTACTCTGATACCTGGGGAGGAAGGAGATGTCACCATCTTCTCAAGTTGTCATGAAATTCTCCCTGGTGCCCGTTGCATGTAACATAGCAAAGGTGGGCAGAGTTTGTGGCATGGTGAGACTGTGGTCTGTGGTGGTGGACGTGGTTTCAGCTAGCCTTGAGGAGTCCCCCAAGCCCAACTGAGCCCACTCTTTCAGCAAGGCACTCCAGTGCCACCACTCCTGACAGCAGGGGTTCACAAGCTATGGGGCTTTTTTGCCCAAGTGGACATCTTCTTCCTACAATATGAGCAAATTGTTTAAAGTGCTCCCAGATTCAGCTACAATTACTTGTAGGTAAAAAGAAAGGAGGCTGGGTTAAGATTTCTGTAGGAGGGAGCTTTTAAGATAGAAGCTTGGCTTTTTCCTATACTTGGTTGGACTAATGTCAATAGCCAATGATTTTTGGTGATGCACTGGTTAGGAAGCACTGGACTACTTCCTCCCCTCCTTCCTCCTGGTGCTGTGCTGGGGTGAGATGGGGAAGGGGCTGTCCCTGTTCCTCAACAGGGCCTGGATCCCCAGGGCAGAGTGGGGTCTGCAGAGGTGCTGGGGACATGGCCGCCAACTTGGCTCACAGCCCCATTAAGTGGGTTGCTGTCACTGTGGGTAAAGAACGTAGGGATGTGTGGGTGAGAACAAGGGCAGGATAAGAGTGATGCTCACACTGTGCTGGAGGAAGAATAAGCTCCACTGAGTTTTTGGCCAGATCCTGCATAAATAAGAGTCCTGGTCTCCACCAGTGCCAGGGGAGCTGCCATAGCCATGTGTGCAAATGGGATCCCAGTGCAGATGTGTCACTGCTGGAGCTGGTTACCTGGAGACTATTACCGTCCAGCCAGTGACCTGACATTAGTAAGGTCTAGCTAAGAGCTAGTCATCCACGGATTTATTTTTATTTTTTTTATTATTAGGTTAGTTTTTCCCTAGATGGGTTCCTTGATTTAGTTGTCTACGCAGCCACAGAGGTGAGTAGTAGTGGGGAGGTGCCAGACAAGGGCAAATGGTGGGCTCAGTGATGGCACGGGCTTCACTGGAGCACGAGGGGATGCAGGTATGGTGGAGACAAAGAAGGTCTGTGGTCCTCAACAAGGGCTTTGCTCCAGCGTGTCCCAAATCCCTCCCCAAAGGTCCTTCCTTTAAGTGGCTGTAAGACCATCTAATTCTTCAAAAATGTCTTCTCCTCTGTGATGCATTGTTCATGCTGCAGTTTTCGTAATGTGATCATCCCTGTCACAGATGGAATATTTTATGAAGTATTCTATCTATAATATAAGAAATATGCTAAACATCACCATTATGCTGCATTTGAAATGTAGAAATGAAAATATAAGTTGAAAGGTAGAGCTATTGCTTCTGCTAGGTTTATAGCATGCTGTCAATGGGCGTCGTTAACCCTAAAACCTCCTGGGAGCAGCTCCTTTGCTGTGGGGAAAATGCTGGAATAGAATTAAGTGTTAATAAAATATAACAAATTGGATTTTTTTGCAGCTATAGCTGACCATTATTTTGCAAGTTCTGTGTTAAATGGTTTGACATAGAACTGTAGCACAAACTGTTGCAAAAATAAATCTGCATGTTAAATCCCACTTTTGTTTTGATTGAGGTGGAGTAATTTATTAACTGCATGATCAGAGCGCAGACGCTGAGTCCTATTCTTTCCTTAATTGAGAATTGCTGTTACAGATACTTGACAGTGGTTCATAGTGGCAATAATCCCTTTTGAAAATGGTTGTTATTCCAGTTCATAAGTAGCTTGCCAGGGCACTAACCCCAGCTTCACCTCTGATGTTTAGGAAAAGAATCTGGTCAGTAGATGGTGGTGATGTTTTGTGATTTCCTACCAGATGATTGCCAAAGTAACAATGCAAGAAGACAGAACTTTTAAAATGTTTTACGTTATCTTTGGTTAGAAGGAAGATATAGACTGTGAAAAATACTGTAACTCTCATTGTTCAGAATGAAAATCCGTTGCTTACTGAGAGTGCTGACTTAAAAATTCTTGCACGTCTTTTGTTCATCTTGCATGCTGATGCACACGACCTGCTAATGCGATGCTTGGCTTTCCATAGAGAGGCATTCATCCATGTTATATGTGAATGAAGCTTCCTGGTTTGTACATGTGCTGTGTCACATTCCGCTGGTTTTCTAACAAAGCTTTTAATTGGTATGCTGTGACTAATGAGCATGAAGTCCCAGAGGAAATGAAGCAGAATTTTCCATTATCCACCAAGATGAGCTTCAAGCATATAGATTATCAGGGCTTGAACTCCAGGATAAACCAGGGTCAAAGGCTCCAAGTATAATGGAGCCTTGTAGCTGAATATTTTGCTTCCATAACATTAAATTAATAGTTTCTCAGCAAAACTGCATTGTCTGCTGGCATTGCTCAAACTGTACTGGCATTTTGCTTGGACATCAGATCGAATGCCTGACCCTTCACCGTTAAAGTTCCCATAACACTTGAGTCCTGATGTCCTGCCTTCGTTCCAGTTTGGGTAATGATGAGTTGCATACTTTTGTGGGATAAATTTCTCTTCGGTTTCAAGCAGAGAACTTGCTCGTCATTCTTCTTCTGAAAAACTATTGTACAGTGTTGCTGACACAGGATTGCTGCCATATGGTGCACCAGAAGTTGCATTTTTGCAGGAAGTAAGAGCTCTGATTCAGATTTGAGGTGTTTAGGACCACTTTGCTTTTGAGATGAGATGAGATTGGCTGTAGTGAGACCAGCATACCTATAGGCTACATCTGCCAAGTAGAGCAAAGTAATTATCTTCTGTGTCTGACATTCGGCACACCTAAGTGTCCCCAGCAGGTGCAATATCAAAGAAAAATTAGATTAACTTAAAAGCATAGAAAGGGATTCATATTGCCACTGCTATTGGTGGGGAAAATTATGGTTAGTATCATTTCATGCTTTCTAATAGAGTCTCAGTGTGAGTTATGTTTTTGCAGTGACACCATCAATCCAGGGAAAAAAAAATTGTTTTTAGTTTTTTGTAAAAAAAGTTAGTTTCAGCAGGGTCAGTTGCCTGACCTGTCACAGTGAACTGTGTGACTGTGCAGAAGTTTGTGGGGACAGGGACTGGGAATGAGCAACTGAGGGAAGAAGGGATGGCTTCTTCCAGCATCATTACTATCTCAAGCCAGGTTCAAGTTCATGAAACTATGGCTTATGTCTTGGAAGCCCAGAATGTAAAAAAAAAAATACTCTAAATCTAATTTCTCTCTCATGTCAAAGCTCCTCCATTGCAGAAAAGCACCATGGCACTGGGTTGGAGACAGGTTATGTGGGGAAGGTCAGTCCTTCTCATGCTGGTGGCTTCTCACCTCCCCAGCAGCCTTTGGTTTGCTCCTCTCTTACACAGCTGGTTTGCTTCATGTCCTACCTCTGTGAAGATTGTTGCCTTTTGGTGGGGTCTGGTAGATCTTCTCCATTCTCATCCTGGGAGGGAATTTCCAGGGGTGCTGTCCATGTGCGCCATCATCTCTTGTACTTGATGCACATGTGCCCAGTTTCTCTGGGAAGTGGATGTGTGTGTTGTGCGGCATGAAGCACAGTGAGGCTGTACACAAGGAGTTCTGGACATCTTTTTGAGAAACAATAAGGGATTTGATGCTCTGGCAGTATCTTTGTCAGTTGTTTCACAATACAGAATTGTTTTGTTTTCTTTGTATATTAAAGAGAAATAAAGGAAATTCTATATAAGCACTGTATTAATAGAATATTAATGCTGTATTAGATTCAAAGGTTAGAAAATGAAAGTACCAAGAACAAATAAGTACATTGTGTCTTCAGATTGTGATATATATTACTTTCTAATCGTGTGAGAATGAGGTTTAGGGTTCCTCTGTAATCAGGAGTTCTGTATGTGCTATTAATTGTGGATCGCTGTAAATAATTGCCTGTCCTTTTCTTACTGTCATATATACAAGGGAACAACCCAACTGTACACCAAAGCATGGTACCTATTATTGCTTTAAAGCCTAGTGAGAAGGGAAGGAGGAGGGGAATTTAAAGGTGCTGAATACATTTGAATGCAGGTAAGAGAGCATAGCTGATGTACTCAGGTGTCAGTCCTTCCTCTCATTTGACAGATTCTGTGAAACTCAGAGCCGTTACCACACTGCAAGTTGTATTCAGTAACCTACCCATACTATAAAATATGTCATAGCTTTCACCTGTAGAGCACCTTCTGACTTGCAGTGCAGAGTGCCTTACTGCCCAGTGGCCCATCACGCAGATGCAGCCCTTCTTGGCTGGTGAGGAGGGATGGTGCCAGGGGCTGCTGGAGCTCTCCAGCCCACGTGCCTGGACTTAGGGCTGCTCTGAAGTTCTAGCATCTTCATTTTGTTTAGGGGTCCACAACTGGAGGAGGGCTCCTGTGTCCAGTCCAACCCCCTTCTTGTCCCAGACAGCTGTAGCATGGAATTGCACTCACAGATATGTCCGTTTGACACTTACTGTGCATCTTGGAAAGCTGTTTGGTCCATCACACCTTTCCTTATCCAGAAATGTAGCATTCCTGTAGTGCAAGGAGTGCTTACCCCTTACCACTTGAAACACCTCCTGTGCTGCAAGAGTGGAAATTGTTATGGCTTTTCTGATATTTGGGAATACTTTTCCCTATATTCCCCTCTGGTTTGTTTGACCCTGTGTGCTGTCATGACAATCTGAAGAAGTCATTTGCATGTTTTTATTTTCATGAGGGTGAGAGGGAGGTGATTAAAAGTATGGCTTGAGACCCATCCCTTGATGTCCCATATGAAAAGCATTACGCAACAAATCTCCAACCTTGTTACTATAAAAAACAAACATGTTTTCCCACAAACTTCAACAGGTACCCAAACACACAAAGGCCTTAAAGAATTGTCAGGCAACAGCAAGGATCTCAAAAACTGCTCTTCACAGATCCCAGAGCTCTATTTCCCATAAAATTAAAAACAAGTCTTACACCTTTTTGCAAATGGGATTTTGGCAGATGTATAGAAATTACCTTTTTCCAGTTAGTAGTTCAGCTGTTCATAAAGAGGTTTGTATGGAGTAATATCAGTTCTTAAAGAAAATAAATGCTAATACATACTATATGTCTAATATTTTCATATTTGTATTGTTTTATTATTTTCATTAGGAGCCTTAAAACTTGCTTTTAGATTTTAAACTTACATTTTAAGGAACTATAAAGCTGTAACCTTTAAGATTCTTACCTGCTTTGCAAAATGAGGGTAATGGTGTTTGGTTTTTTAGTGCTTTGAGATATATTCATATCCTCGTGAAATATAGAAAACTATTTGATCTGGAGCTTCACTAAGCAAATGTAAAAGTCAAACTTTTTAAAGGAGTCAGAAATACTTAAATTTTTAACATCTCTGTGAAATTAGATGCCATCTACTACTTTATAGTGCTTGGTTTGTTGGAAAGACAGGAAGTACAACCCTTATTGACTTAGTCCTGTGCTGAGTGTAAATTCACACAAAGAAGAGCAATTTAACATGTGACTGACCTTTTACAGTGTGAAATGAAGAAACGCACTGTTAAGGTTACCGGAGTGTGGCAGGATGTTTAATCAGCTTCTTTGCTTTAAAGGAGAGTAGGAAGGAGATGATGTATTAAAGATGATAGCTTCTTGTAGATTTTAACTCGTAATGCCAGGATCTGAGTACAATAGCAGATTAAATCTCTGTAGGGGAACTTCCTACTGAACTTTCTATTTTTAGGTGTTTGTGTCTGCTTCTTCCTTCTCTTCTCACTGGTTGGCTTTAGCTCCCTTGACGACTTGAGTTGCTTTCTCTGAGATCTGCTTCCAAACTGATAATATATTTCTTTTTAGAGCAATCTTTTCTTTTTTTTTCTCAATTTTGTAGTAAAAGCCGAAAAAATACAGCATAAATGGAGCTATGCATTTTGCAACACTTAGCATGTGTGTAATAGCACTGCAAACTTCCATGTAACAATAATAAATCAACCTAGATTCGCTTTTGCAGCTGGGTAGGTAGAATAGTCCAGTGTCCTGTGCATTCATCCTGTCCCTCACATTTCAAAAATCCCAGTAGCTGTGAGTGCCTCCTCTGAGGCACACACCCATCCATAAGTCAGATGTCTTCTCATGACTGTCTTTTCTCTCTGACCAGGATAGCTCTGTATTTTAGGAACTGCATCCTTTTTCTCTACCACACTCTGTGCCTACTCTTGGGAGTTTAATTTACAACAATTACAGTCCTGATTCTAATCCATCTCAGACCTGGCACATCTGGGATTATGATATTAATTTTAAATACAATTAGAAGTTTTTCCTCTTCTCCACTCTTCATCCTCAGGATGTTGCAGTTCTGTGCATCAACATTCACACCCTCTCTTTCTAGTGTGTCTTCAGGGGTCACTTATCTTCATTTCACTGTCTCTTAAAGGTCCATTTTTGAGTCCATTCTACCTTTCTATTCTAATTCAGGTGATGTGTATGCATTTTCTGGAAATTTCTGTAACTCTTTCTTTATCTGTAACTTGTATTTTTGGATCGTACATTTACTACTGAGCTTCACCTTTATGCCAGTCAATGTTCCTTATTCTTAATAACGTATATTAATCTGGTAAAACAATTACAATATTACAGAAATATCTTCCTAATAGTCTTGTACAGTTAGAATGATGTTCTTCTTTTTCACTGTAATGAATTTTCATTTTATTGTTTTTTATTTATTTTTTTTAATGGATCAGCTTCTCCTTCTCCTGTCTCTCCGATGTCTCTAAAATGTCACCAGTGTAAAGCACCATTTGGCTTTTGCTTGCTCTTGACCCCACTGGTGGAGTTCTCTTTATTCTGTTCTAGTGGGCTCTTAAGTTACAAGTTTTTTACTTCCTTAGTTTGTCAAAATACTACAAGTAATGTGCAGCTCTTGTGTCATTTAATAGTGGCTGTATTTTGTCCTTGTCCATTGTAGGCATGCAAACAGATCAGAGCGAGAATTTAAGTCAAATGACTCTTAAAAGGTTGTAATCTTAGAAACCTCCTTTTGAAGACACAGGAGTGAATGTTGTCAGTGACATTTAGCCATCTTGGTTATGCTGTGTCTCTAGCTCTGAGTAATGCTCATCTCTTCAGCATCAGATTTACTACTGGCCTCTTGCGATGCTGAGCAGTCCAGCACAGGCAGTGAGAGAGTGACAGCAAATAGCACCCACGGTGCATTTTAAATGTCTTCTGTCCAAGAGAACAAACCTGAGCTCCTGCTTCTTGTCCTGTGGTCTTCATTTGCTTTTGGGCTGGAGAATCTCCAGGTACTACACTGTCACCACAGAACTAACTGAAGCATGTGTGTTTTTGTTGCCAGGCTCTCCTGTGACTGTGTGTGTTTGTCCATGGCTTCCCCTTGCTGTGGTGGTGCCCTGGCTGCTGGGTTGCAGGCTAATGGGGAGGGGATAACTCCCACCATTCCTCATGACATTGGGCCACTGCGGCCGGGAGTGCAGGGGACAGAGGTCCAGGAGGCGAGACAGAGTGGGGGGATCACTGCATGTGGGGTACAGGAAAGCCTTTTCTCTAACTTTGAGGCCTCCCTTGGGTCCCTGTTGGATCCAGCTTAGGTTGTCTGGAAGATGGAATTAAATCTGTGTAAATATTTTGCTCTGTGTGTCATAAGGATTGTCAAAACCAGAAATCTAAGCATTAGTTTATTAGTTTTAGGAATGGCATAATTGAGGTAAAAGCATTGGCTGCATCATGGAAACAAGCGTCCTCAGTGATACCGGCACGAAACTCCTGCAGAGGACCCTTATGGGTCATTCCTGTGGATCATTTAAGGGACTGTTCTTGAGAAGTGCAAGTTTGTCTTCAAAGGGTATTTCTGTAGCAGCTGTGTCAAAACATGCATGCTCAGCCACAGCACATTGTCAGAGATTACACTGGTATTTTTCTGGAAGAGAATTAAGGCAAAACAGGGACACACCAAGCTTTTAGAAGAACTGGTACAAAACTTTTGAGTCTACGCTTGAGCTGCAGTGTATGAGCCTTGCAGCGGCTGCTTCTCCCTGCCTATGTCCAGGGTGACTCTGACAGAGGAGGCCACCATCAGTAATGGTTTTAATAAAAAAAAATCAAGTATTATCAGCAGTAAACAAACCTTCTGTGTCTTCATAATCAGAGATAACATGATGTGTAAAATGAGAACATGTTAAAGAGCATTACAGAAAGTTCATTCACTGCTAAATAGCAATTTTATGTAAAATATGGATGCAGCCCATTACTGGGTCCTGCCAGTACCCTCCTTCCATCTTTCTTCCAAATTGGGCAAAGTCTGTGAGTGTAGGAAGGGTAACTGCACTCTCTTTACTCCTCAGTTTCTGGGCATTGTGAAATGGGATTTCAGTTTTGCAGAGCCCTGAGTGACCTGTGACAGGCCCTATGGAGTTTGGGACCCTGCCTTGGGAACCACTGTCTTGGATTTTAAATGTGAAATCAAGATAGCATCTGTTAGCGTTTAGTCTGGTATTTAGATGAACCTGGATTTTGGTATGGAAACCTAATTAGTCTGAGATGGCGCTCCTTTTTCTGATATGAAATTATGAGAAATTATCATCAACTGAATAGATCTGTAACAAATTTTACTGACGTTTTGGGAGGTGCAAGCATTGCCAGTCTTAATTAAAGTATGGTCATATGCCTTCCCAGGACAGAATTTCAGTTTATTGGTGTGTTTTCATACCTTCTGCCTATATGGTAGGAGCACTCTGCTAATCAGATGGCAGGTAGCCATAAGCCATCAAATGCCTCTCTCAGCGTTTCTCCCAGAAGCATGCTCAGTTTTATTTCCCTGCTATCTAATGGAGGATTTCTTTGCCAGATAACTTGGGGAAATATTTTTCCTGTATTTCTTCATACTTTTCCCAATAGAGAGTATCTCTCAATTTCAGCTCTTTTCCTTTGTCACGTTGACCCCAACACTGTTCTTTCTGGATTTCCTGCATGCTTTGTTTTTCCAAGTTTCTGTTTTCAGTTTGTGATCATTCTTTTGCACTGATGGAACATCTGCCCATAATCTGCATTTCTCCATTGTGGAAAGACATTTTGTTACATTGAGGCTTTCAGTCAGGGATAAACTCCAGTTTAGTCTGTTGTTCTCAAAGATGACTTTTAGCCATCTATCTTCAACGCCTGAATGAGCAGCCCGGGATCCTGATACAGCAAGTAAAAGCTCCACAGAGAGGTCCAGATCACTGTGGTCTTCCTAATCATGGATCGGATTGTCCTAGGATGATCGGGGGCGGGGGATGGTATGTCCTCAGAAAGAACTTTTTTTGTCTCTTGCTTTTTACATATAGTGTTGATTCTGTTGTGCTGTTACAATTCTGCCTCACATATAAATATTAAAAAGCTAGATCATGGTTTCTCTGTTTCTCAAGTCTATAGCAAAGTTGGAATAAGATGAAAGTAAAGAACTGGTAAATCTAGGAGTGACCTGATGGATTGAGGATGCCTGTGATTACCCATTCAATGCTACTGAAAATCATGCGGAGAACTTTTTTTGTCAATGCAGTCTCCACAGTAGAGTCCTAGGAAGGTTGTACCTGGATAAGGGGATTGAGTGCACCCTCAGTAAGTTTGCAGATGCCACCAAGTTAGGTGGGAGTGTTGATCTGCTTGATGGTAGGAAGGCTCTGCAGAGGGACCTGGACAGACTGGATCGATGGGATGAGGCCAATTGTATGAGCTTCAACAAGGCCAAGTGCTGGGTCCTGCACTTGGGTCACAACAACCCTACACAACGCTACAGGCTTGAGGAAGAGTGGCTGGAGAGCTGCTTTGTAGAGAGGGATCTGGGGATGTTGATGGCTGGCTGGCTGACCATGAGCCAGCAGTGTGCCCAGATGGCCAAGAAGGGCAACAGTATCCTGGCCTGCATAAGGCATAGTACAGCCAGCAGGAGTAGTGACTGTCCCATGGTACTCGGCATTGGTGAGGCTGCGCATTGAGTACTGTGTTCAATTTTGTCACCACAGTGTAAGAAAGACACTGAGGTGCCTGAGAGAGTCCAAAGAAGGACAACAAAGCTGGTGAAGGGTCTTGAGAATAAGTCTTATGAGGAGTGGCTGAGGGACTTGGGGTTGTTTACTCTAAAGAAAAGGATGCTGAGGAGAGACCTTATCGCTCTCCACAACTACCTGAAAGGAGGTTGTAGAGAGGTGGGTGTGGGTCTCTTCTCAGAAGTTACGACCAATAGGACAAGAGGAATGGCATCAAGTTACGCCAGGGGAGGTTGTAGGTTAGACATTAGGATAAACCTCTACGCTGAAAGGGTTACCCAAGACTGGAATGGGCTGCCCAGGGAAGTGGTTGAATCACCATCCTTGGATGTATTTAAAAGCTATCTAGATATAGTGCTCAGGGACATGGTTTAGAAGTGGGCATGGTAGAGTTAGATAATGGTTGGACTCAATGATCTTAAAGGTCTTTTCCAACCACAATGATTCTATGATTCTGTGAAAGCTGAAGTAGAGCACAGCAGAGCTTTCAGGCTTCATTATCAGATCCCGGGGTGAAGGCATGGGTTAGACAGGGACCATTCTGGTCTTCTGCCCTTCAAGATTATCAGTGATGCTGAGGTTGCTTTAGCTGTGTCTGCAGCACTGGCGTGTCTTTGCCAAAATCCCATAACGATATAGAGAGATCTCTAAGACAGAGTCTCATGAACTGTTGTGCAAAAACCTCCTTCCCCATCCGTTAAGAGAGGAAGGGATCTGGCCTAGGCTGAGGAAATGAAGAGACAGATAATACTGTGTCTTTAAAAAACAAACCAAAACAAACTCCAACTAAACCCAAAAAAACAAGGACCCCTCTATTTTCTCAGTTACTGAATTCAGCAGTCTGACAAGCAGGCTAATGCCCACCTTTTATCACTGCTGTAGACAATGCTGACCTCAGAGTTTAGCATATGGTTTAGCTATTGATTTGGCTCCAATTTAACTGAGATCTTTGAAATGAGATTGTTTTGTGCTGTGCAGTGCACTTTTATACAGCCAGTCAGTAAACATTTTGCCTATTCCTTGCCTGTTAATGATAGCTGGAGTAAAGTTGTCAGGAGGCCATTACCACCTGAGCCTTTTTTGTTTCTTTTCTGACTGTTAGCCCTATAATACAGGGAGAATTTCCAGATCTTGCCAGGGTATGTGGAGCTGATGTAGAAATTTTCATTTAACATTCATGGCAGAGGCAGTCTGTCCAATATCACCCTCCGTAAAGTGTCACTGGTTTATTTACAAGACTGGTTTATAAAAATACACATACAGCATGAGTGAAAACTTGTTTCTTTACTACAAGTGATCTTAACAAAGAGCTTTCCGGACTTGAAAGGCAAGGCAAATAAGCATTATGCTGATTTAGGTTTCTGGAGTAGGAAGTCTTTTAAAACAGCTCATAGAGATCTTCTTTCTTAAATGGCTGTGTTGACCTTTATTAAAGTGGTAGCCAAAATTTTGGGAGGGGGGTTGTTTTTGTTTTTTGGTTGGTTGGGTTTTGTTTTTTTTTTTAGTTTGTGAGGTTGTTCCTGCCTGTACAGTGAGGGTTGCTTCCTTTTGCTGTTGAAGGCTGAGGTTGGAAAGGAAGAGTTACTGCAATCTATTTCAAGAATAGTCTGAGGAGAAGGAAATTCCCTTCTTGTTGCTAATAGCTGGTGCAGGACGCTTTGCTGGAAGAGAATAGTTCAGTAAGTTAAAAAATTTATTTGAAATTTTGATTTCATGCATCTTGTTATTATCTAGAAATATAGTTGTATTGCAAACAGTATATTTTATCTTCTTTGTTAGGGGGTGGGGGAACTGTGGGTATTGTGCATAGCTTTGAACTCAGTAGACACTGATTTGGTGTTACAAAAAGGGTGAAATGTTCAGTTAGGAAAGAAAACAGTAGCAGATCAGCTACAACTTGTATGACAAAGTATCAGCCTAACCTGATGAGGTACCTCTGAGAGACATTAGCAGAACACTTCATTATCCAGGAGCTTGGATTAAGAGTAAAAGGTCATTTTGCCCGTCTGTGCATCTGTAATGTTCTTACCTTTTCAGATGTTTCAGGTTGCTTTAGGGTACTTCCATCAACAACTCAGAATCAAGGGCCTTGTTGAAATATCAATGGCAGGGCAACCCAAGCTTCCCTCAGGGCAGAGCTACATATCTTGGGTGAGCATATTAGCATGAGAGTGTCGAGATGCATTTCTCTTTCACTTTAATCGAAAGTAGAGAGGTGTTCAAGGAATAACTAATTCTGTACTTTGTCCAGAAGCAAGTGCTGTCATGCTGGAAGCAGATGGCACTGCAGGCTGTGGGCAGCAGACCTGCATGTGGAGGTGAGATGGAGGGCCTTGTGTCCCTCCATGATCCAATCATGGGGCTCCTGTTGCACTGGGGTGTATGCGCTGCAGCAGAGAGGGACCTCTGAAGTCCCCTTGCCCCTTGCTTGTCCTCACGGGTCTGACTCAGAGAAGATGCTGCTTGGGTGAAGCGAGGCAAAGCCCAGCATCTCAGCCAGGTTTGGCACCGTCTGCTCCGTGCCTCCCTGCCTGCTCTTCGGCTGTCGGTACGAAATTCATCTTCATCCCCGTGGCTGGGAATCCACTGCTGCTTCCGGGCCCCTTGTAGGAGCTTTTATACAAATACCAAAGAGGCTCAGCATCCCAGTAGTTTTAAACTGTGGAAAATTTGCATATGCTTTTGTTTTGCTGCCCCTAGGAACTGAGGTTTGGTAAGCAAAGGAGGGACTTTCTTAAACTTTTATGCAGCAGAACTCAAAATAAAATAATTAATAAGGGGGGGGGGGAAGGAAAAAAAAAAAAAACTGAAAGGGGAAGAAACATCTTCCACTGGATAATTTATCAAGGTATTCTCTGCAAGCCCTTTCAAACCAAAAATGTTGCTGCAGGAGTGAAGTTAAATTGCTTGTGGAGCTGCTTGTATACCCAGGTGTGCCACCTGCACACACTGTCCCTGTCACTTACATGCTAGCCTTTGAGAAGAGATGCATTCCAGCGTTAAGTGCCTTGAGGGGAAGAAACATCTTCCACTGGATAATTTATCAAGGTATTCTCTGCAAGCCCTTTCAAACCAAAAATGTTGCTGCAGGAGTGAAGTTAAATTGCTTGTGGAGCTGCTTGTATACCCAGGTGTGCCACCTGCACACACTGTCCCTGTCACTTACATGCTAGCCTTTGAGAAGAGATGCATTCCAGCGTTAAGTGCCTTGTCGCATCCCATGTTCTGCTTTGGGACTTGGCCAGGTGGGACTTTTGTTCACTTTTATCTTCTACACAGTATCACCTGCTTTAGGTTCCTTAAAGATCACTCCAAATGTGCATGCCAAAACGAGAAAATATTAATGTTCATTTCATTCAGGCATCTGCTTAAGATTATTACTACTTTTAAATGAAAATTAAATATTTAACTGAGAGAGAGAATTTCTGCAATCCATTTTAAAGTATCATTTACTATAGTATGAGAAGTAGCCTGAAACCTGTACCAGAATTCAGTGGACCGTTATACCACATGCTGTACAGGAAATTCTTGTGCCTCTTGATAGTTTATAATTTAATTGATGATGAGCAATATAGAGGAGACATGCTGTGAAACACACAGGTGTAGCTTTATGTGCTTGTGCATAGAAGTGTGTGTATGGGATATTTCCAAGTTTAATCATTAATAAATTGGAAGTGTCAGATTTTCTTTCTGCTGATCTACATGAATTTATAAGATTTTTGAAAAGCATCAAATAACTAAAGGTTGCAGCATTTTCTTTATTTAATTTTTCTTAATCACTGTTTTCCTGTAACTTTGGACCTTTATATTTCTTACAAGTGAAAGCCCAGATTTCAACTTTTAAACTGTATCTTAGACAAATTTCAGGCATTCACATGCCTTACTTTCATTTTTATCCTGCCATTGGAAATCCTCAAAGAATACTGGTAAGTTGTCTGTAAAACATGCTGTGTGCTTTTAGTATGTTTCAGGTAATCAAAAATTTTAGTTATCTCTTCCTTTAAACAGAACTGCATCCCCTGTCATTCCAAGTGCTGAGAAGTGGCATTGTAAGGCAATTCTTTTCGTACTTGTAAACGAGCTTCCATATGACAGCACTTTGAAAGTGGTTTTTAAATTGTGTTACTTCTGTGTCTGATGTTAAAAGCATTAAAAAACAGCCAAAGCCCAAGCCCTCCTGTTGTCCTTAAAATGCAGAATATGTATACACCATTTATCTTCAAAACTGTCTATCTTTAATTTGAATAGCAAACATAAACAATAAATGCCCCCCTAAGCTTTCTCCACAAGCTTTACTGCTTTATAGACTGTCTCTGCCAAACTTCTTTCTTGCTTACAGTTTCCATATCTGGGAAGAGACAGTCGTTCCCTTCCCCTCTCTGACCAGAGCTGTTTGCATGTCACTTTGTTTGCAGGGTGACACAATAAAATATTTCTGCTGCCCAATGCAAAGCCTGGAGCACTTGGTGCCCCACACCCTTGCACCTTCTTTAATGGAACCTGGCCACTTTGCACCAAGGTGGCACCGCAGAAAGACCCACAGCTGCCAAAACCCACCTGTCTGTGATGCAAAGCATTGGGTTTAATTCAGTGTTGGAGAAACAGCACAGATGAGTTGAACCCTTGCTGTGGTCAGTAATCAGGGTCTGCAAAACAGCTTCGGGGAGCGCGCTGATCCCATTGCACTGTGGTGGTGAAGTAGCACAAATCACGACCTGGCACCTGAGTTGAGTGGTGATGTGAAGTTGTGGATGGACTTGCACTGAATTTCTGTGAGGGTGGCAGAAGCTGTTAAGGCCCAAGAGCTGAGTATTGGTAAATTAAGCCAGCATCAGGCTGAGACAGACTCGGTCAGCAGAGCAATATCAGTTTAAAACTTATATAAGTGCTTAGGGTTAATTAAAAAAAGAAACCTTGATTACATTTTAATTTTTTACATAATATGTGTCTAAAAGTATTATATTGTTTGTAAGTAAATTATGTTGTCTTTTTATGAGACAGTAAGGCCTCATATATGTATAAAATAGAAGTTAAAACACATAAGTAAAGTTATGTATATGTGGGAACGACCTTGTGTAGATAATACTAAGCTACATTAAATTTTGCCCTGACAGTTTAGGTTTGCCCAAGGCTTTAAATCAAAGCCAACAGAATTTTTAAGTTGTAATTTTGCAACAAATTGTGATTTTTATACAGACTGGGAGAGTTCAGCATGGTAAGAGGAAATTCATCCATCACTGGAAACCATGTGAAAATTAGTTTTACTTCTTGTTTACATTTAAATAGGTTATCTTTTTATTTCTGTGCTTATTGATTAATTTAAAGTATAGGAATGAAAATTATTAGGTTATATTACAATGGCTAAATCTTGACAATAGTTCTGTAGGAAATAGACCATGTAAATGCAAAATCAGAATGGTGTGTTTTCCTAAAGTGGTACCATGTGTTGGTTGATTAACAAGTTGTAGGGATATTAGAAGTTCTTGCCTCCTGGTAAGAAGGAGCATCTGTTTTCTGAGTCTTTTATCTAATATGTGTAAAGACTTTGCCAAGTCAAGTTTAAGCCTTTTTTTTTCTTTATATGTATCAGTTAGAAATTCCTTGGGTACTTTTTTCTTTCCATAGGCAACACTACTGTGTTCTTGGGGTTTAAAGCTAACCTCATCCCTGTGAAGAAAATGCAGTAATGTTAAGAAGTAATGCAGAATGTCCCATGTGTGGATATTTTATATGAGCAGTTCAAATTTCTTCCAACGTCACAGCTCATGTTTGGTGTAAGACTATCTTTTGTCTTGGTTTTTTTTATCTTCAACCAGACATCAACCCCAGTAACTAGAGACCAATTATAAAAGTTGAATTTTCCTTCAGAACTTAGCAGTTCACACTGATGGCAGTGCAGTGAGCATGCAAAGTGTGCATGCCTGCATGTATCACCAGTGTAACTATAAAAACAAGTGTCATGAGTTTTTACAGAGTAAAATGTACTATCTTCCACTTACGACCTATTATGAGATCTTAAGTAGAGTTTAAGTGGTTAATCAGTCTTATTATACTGGCTTGCAGCAGATTTTCTTGTGGTCTAGCCAGTTTTGGGGCTGTTGTGAGAAAAAATAATCTGAGGCTTCCCCCTGAAAACAAATGAGACCTTAGAGAAAGACCAGAGATTTTGTTTCACACCTGCCTTATAGAGAACTTCTGCTCCTCTGTGTTCAAGAAGATCACAGTTTGACGTTTCCCAAACACAGCATCTAAGAATAACTTCAACTGTGCTTATCCAGGCCTGATAAAGTTTTTGGACTTTTCTCTTAGATGGGGATCTTACCTTAGCAATCTGCTTTGATGTGACTTCAGGCTTGGTTTTGTGCACAGCACTGTGCTCAGTTACCTGGGAGGAGAAGGCTGAAGCAGGAGCTGCCTGGCCATTAGATGCTGTAGGCCATCAAGGACAGATTGTATGAGCTCTCCAGAGCTTCACTGGCTCCCTGTCTGCTGAGTCCTGCAATGTCTCTGATCTATGCAGAGCTGCATTTCATCCTGTGTGGTTGGTTTACTTCCAGTGGATGAAAGCAGTAGTTAAGGTTATATGAGGTTTCGCAAGCCTCAAATTCAAATATCAAGAGACTTTTCTTCTGGTCTGAGGGAACTTGAGCACATTGACCTTTAAGAGTGGGTGCAAGCCTTTGGTACAGGAGTAAATACATCAAAGAAATAATTTCTCTCAACATGTTTTCAGGGGGAGACTCAGGTTTATGGAGTATAACTTTGTTTTGGAGCCAGATGTAAATTGGCTGGGAATGTTTCTGGTTTGTCTGTTTTTAATTTGATTATGTATCCTTTGCCATGGGAGAGATGTCTTATAAATACAGCCAGGGAACTTTCTGTAGGAGTGGCTTGTCTGTATCCAGCATCTCTGTCTCCTTTGGCCCTCCGACTC
>NW_010201299.1:48084-63304 GCF_000695765.1 Mesitornis unicolor
CCCCCCCGGGCGCTGCCAGCCTCTCACCTTTGTCTTCCCTCCCCTTTCTCAAATGCCACGCACGGCATCTGAGAAACTCGGGACAGGTCCTGCGTGGCTGTGACCCGCGGGGCTGCCCAGCAGGGGGCAGCAGCACACCAAAAAAAACTGCCCGCCGCCCGGGGCACGGCTCCCGACGGTACCAACCACAGGGAGCGTGTAGGACGTGCTTCTGCATGTTCTTCTTTTGAGGCTCATTTTTGTTTCGTTGAGAATGAGAAGGAAATGCAAATTTTAAAAAGTTTTGTTGTTTGTTTGTTCGTTTGTTTTAAGTGGTTTGCATGTTGTTAATATCTCGATTGGCAAAGTCTGGTTTCTCTGTTCATCTGATTTCCCCTTACTGTCATTAGAAGGCTGTAATTTGAAGCTGCGAAGGAAGTTTTGAAACAGACAATGGGTGGAGAGCAACCCATTTTCTCAGTGCTCTGGGGCTTTCCATGGTAGGAAGCTGTTTGTTTAGTTTTGCAAAAACTGCATGTATTTCTTTGGCAGGACATTGAGCATAGTCATCTGATGACCACAAAGTGAAAAGCTAGGACAAGTCTTAAGACGAAGTAGAAAGGCAGGAAGCAGTTTCGCTCTCCTTCTGCTGGGCTGTGTGCTTTAAGGGACAGCAGCTTCAACTCCTGCAGGAGGTGGGTGCTGTTTTTTTTTCTGTAGGGAGTCACATCGGTGCTAAACAGCCTCCAGTTGTTGTCAGTCCCCAGCCCAGCACTCTGCCTCTCACCAGCCCAGCTGTCCATTCTGTCCAGCTACCAACAGCTTTGAAATCTCAGCCTTTTAACTGTTACTTCATCTCTACATACTGCCATAGGTTTTCTTTATTTGTTTTCTGCGGGGGGCTTATAAGGGGCAAAGTAAGATATTTTTTCGGCGAAATACGTTGATGAAAATGGGAAAAGAAACAGCTAAGCAAGCAGTCATAGCGTGCGCATGTGTGTTTGCGTGAGAGGAAGAAGTGTTACCTTCTCCTTGTGATGCCACATTCTGCACAGACCTGATATCCCAGCACCGCTCAGCAGAGCTCGGTATGGATGCTGTGATGTGTCTGCGTGGATTGGGGTTGAAGTGTGGAAGGAAGTGCTGTTTGCAACTCTTCTGGCATAGCCACAGCAACTGCTCATGAGGTGTTACGGACAGTTTAAGAGCAGGCTTTGTGCTTTGGTTTTCAAAGCCTGGCCAGGAGTCTTGCAACTGCTCCATCTGGTATGGGATTGCAACCAGAAATGCAGTGTAAGGGAAAGACAGACAGTCCTTAGTCTTGTAAAACTGCATTTTATGACAGTGAGACTCTCCTTAGAATATGCTTTGGGCTGGATTGTTATGTTTCAAGAGAGAAGTGTTTGAGAAACTGGTTGTCTAGTCTGCTGGCAGCAAAACAGTATAACAAAAAGTGCTGGGCAAAAATAGAATCAGGGACATAAACCTAAAATTTAGGATTAAATACATACTTGGCTTTTGAGGAAAACAGCATACATGGGAATCACCCACTGTCTAAAACATTGTGGAAATGTTAAAAAGAATATCAGAAGATACTTCCATGTATAGACAGTTTGTTTTTCCAAATAAAAAAATAATTTTATTTTATTCTTAGAACTGTTTAAGGAAGTGTGATACTGTACAAAGAGCCACATGTGCAGATGCTTTCAAGAGGCCACAACTACCTCCAGTGGAGAGCTGCCCACTGAGCAATCAGTGCTCTGCTCTGCCTGTGAGATTCACCTTTAGCGTCATCCATATACACGCTGGGGAATTAGTATAATGTGTGTGCTGCTTTACAGTCATGGAGAGACATCTCAAGAGGCTAATTCACCTCATCCTAAAATACGTGTCTAGAATGACTGGGATGATTAAACTTCATAAGGTTCCTGTTTCACCCTTGTGGTTTACTTGGTGAATGGCTTACACAAGTTGCTCGTATATTTGGTGGCTGAGACTAGATGAGGTGAGACAGGTTGCCTTTCCTTCAAAGGAAGGAAGGTCTGGGATTCTTTGGTGATGTCTAAGGAGAAGTCCCATCTGCTGGAAGGCAGCACTCTGATTTTCTCTTATTTGCAGTTTCAGTACTGCAGATGGATGTGAAGCAGCTTTAGAACAACCAGTGCTTCTGCCAGCCTGGACCTACCTTCACAGGTCCATATGCAGAGGCCCTGGTCTTGATCAGAGGATAGATTTGGTTGCTCTGACCTAAGTTATGCAAAGCTTGTTTATGCAAGGTGTTGTGAACTGCATGTGTTCCACACCCATGAAGCTTTTGTGGTGTTTTTTTAAGCCACTTTAGATTTTCTGGGTCAAGAGTTACTGAGGTACATCACTGAATATCATGTCTATATGTGCACTACTTTGAAAAACAGTATTTAATAATGCAAATAAAATGTTTACGAAGAGTCTTCTCCAACATATCCCAGCAGCTTCCTGCTACTGCAGTGGCTCTGACTGCATGACACTCCTTACTAGTCTGATATGTTTCTGCAGTTAACACAGAAGTACGTAATCTCAGGTATGAAACTGCCATTGCTTTCCTGCAAGTTTGATAATTCAGTAAGAACTGCTTTCTAAAGTACTTGAAAATCTAATGAGATTCTTGATAGGCCTCTTTCAAGTCAGCCAGTCATAACATTCCTTGAGAAATTGCTAGTAAAAAGTTTCTTACTGTGCATAGCTGCTTAAGAAAAGGTGTATTATTCTCTGCCCTTGAAAAAGCTCTTGACTAACAAAAAAAAAATTCTTCTGTTTTCTTGGAACAGGAAATCAGTGAAGTGATTAGACGTCTCTATAAGCTAAGGAATTAGTAAAAGCAAATTTCCAAAGAACTACAGGGACAAAACATCTGATGCCTTCATGGTGACATTGTGTGCGGTAGCGTGGGCAGATATTGAGATTTCCTGCTTCTAAATGAGGAAGTTGTCAATGTTCCTACTGCTACCAGATCCCAGTACTACATTGGGAGTACTGTGTGCTGATCTGCACAGCCTTGCCTGCCTCCATCCAGAAAGATGGGGAAGGGAGAGGGAGGCTTGGTGCCACCCTGGGCTTCAGCCTGCATCACAGCACCCAGAGTCCTCCAGAGGGGCCTCTCAGTAGTGGGGAATTAGTGAGGAAGAAAAGATGATATCAGCCCCCCAAAGCTGTACTGATCCCTTGTTCAAAGAGTTTAACAGCGTTTCGACACTTGGTGGTAGCCAGAGCTTTGGATGCTGATGCCATGTAAGATTTATGCTGCATTGTCCACCACCTCTGTGGAATAGCTGAAGCACTGTAAATTCGTTTTCTTGCTTCCACTACACTAACTTTCTCATGTAGACAAAGGTTTAAGGCCATTTTTACAACAGATGTGATGATATGACTTAAAATACTGTAGGCCATTCATTCTCTCCCATATCCTAGCTCCAGGAGATTTCTGTACGATTCTTGCTACACAGCAGAGTGTTTTGATCAGATCTAGGGTTATTTTTTTGTTGTAATGCAACTTTCTTTAAGTTTAGCAAGTATGACAAAGTGTTACTGTCAGCATTAGGGCTTCTTGTACCTCTTGAAGTATAAGAGCAGTTGTAGCAGGAGGTCCAGTCCAATGAACCGTCTCAAATCGTGATGGGTAACCTAAGGAAGAATACAAGATCAAAGATAGTGTGTGGTGGTACTTCTGGAATATCCTCCCAGCAATATATGATTAATAGGTTACTTGAAAGAAACCAAGGATTATGTCCTTTCTTTTCACAGTGCTCAATGGATTTTTTTTTATTAGCTCAGTTTTTTATTATTTTTAAACTTTTGTAAACTCGGCAACTGCAGTGTCCTACAGCAAGAAGTTCCCCAGCTTACCAGTACTTTTATAGTGCTCTGTGAAATTAATATTCACCTCTTTGTATTGTTGAATAATTAGCTTCCTTTGTTTCATGTGGTGACCCTACAGTCTGTATTGAGAGAGACAATGAACACTCTTGCCCTATTCAGCTCTCTGTGTCACTCATGTTTATAGGCCTCAAACAGATGTTTGAGTCATCTGCTTTCAGGCTGGAGAGTCCTACATAATTTAGTTGTTCCTTCTACAGAAACTGTTCCATAACTTTGATCATACATGCTGCCTTTTTCTTAACATTTCTGCTATATCTTTTTTGACCTGGAGTGAATTAAAACTGCATGCAATATTCAAAATGTGGGTAGGCTGTGGATCGGTATGGTAGCATAATGATACTATCTGTCTTGTTCGCTATTCTTTTCCTAGCATTTTCTAACATCTGTTTGGTTTTTTAATCACTGCACTGTAACTTTTGTAAAATGGTTACCTTCAAACTCTCTGTTGGGAAACTCTCTGTAATAGTCTGTTCAAAGTCAATATGCATGACTTTACATTTATCTACCTGGGATTTCATCTGTCACTTTACTGCCTAGTCAGTGAATATTGTGAAGTCTCTTCTTCATAATCAGCCCTTGTCTTTACTTCACTGAATATCGTAATGTTCTCAGCAAGCTCTGTCACCTCACTTATACCCCCTTTTCCAGCTCAGTAATGTTGAGGGCTGCCTGGACCAGTGCGTTCTCTGTGATGCCATTGGTAATCTCCATCCCCTAGGAAATTTGTCTTTTGTTCCTGGCTGGTCTTTCCTGTCTTTATTCAGTTTTTGATTGATGGGAGGATCTACTCTCTTTGTTTCCTTACCAAGGGATGGTGCTGCATGCCTTGTGAAAATCTAAGGGAACCATATCTGCTGGCTATCACATTTCTGTTCTCTCACTGGCTTGGGAAATAGAAGTGTAGTTCTGCTTCTGCTTTCCTTGACCCATATGATCTTGTGTTTCAGGTTCTCTCTGTAACAGTAAATTATTACAAGACTGCATTTGAGTTTTGCTACTTGCCCAACACATTGTCCACATGCAACTTGTCTAGAGTCCTACTGGAGAGTGACATACGCTGCTTTCTGGAAGGGGAAGTGCTTATGGTTCTTATTTTAGCTCCATCAGCAAAAGAAAATTACCAGTGATAGCACCTCTGTGGCTGAATTTGTGGTTTATTGAAAACTGTTGCAGAGCCCACAAGATGAGGAGAGAAAATAATGTCTGATTTTAAATTTCAGCTGTTGGCTGCAGCTGCAGCTTTCAGAAAGCTTTTCAGCCTGGTTCCTGCCCCATTTTCTCCTCGCTTCCTTTTGCAGTAAAAGGAAGCTGAATCGCAACACTGAACACTCTATGACTTAGGCTTTTTAGTATTCAAACAACTTAGACTTCAAATGGTATGGCTTGGAGTATAGGTATTATCAGATGTTATCATTATTTAAGAATGGGGTGAACATACAAAAAATTTTGATTCATTTTTTTGAGTCTGAATGTGTAGCAATGTATTAGATGTTTTTAAAAATTAGAAGGTGATTTAAGCTGTCTGCAAGGGGCTGAGTTTTTGTGTTTGTTTTATTTAGATGTCACTCCTTCAATGAACTAATAGCCTCAGAATTCAGTTACTTGTCATGTATCAAATAAAGCTGCTATATTCTTAAGACTGGTGACGACTTTTGCAAGATGAAGGGGAATTAGTCTTTAACAAATAAAGAATCCCTGCAGCATGGCAATCCCATGCTGATGAAGACAGCTGAGGATCTGAAAACATGCTGCCTTTCAACAACTGAGGCTTTATTCATGTCTTGAAAACACTCCTGATTTGCATGGACCTACGAAGAAAAGGTATTTAGTGATGATTTGCAAAGTACTGCCATATTCTTAATGTCTGTGGCTGAAATCAAGTACAGTGTAAGACAGTGTTGAAAAAGGACGTCATGCTGCCCAGGAGGCCTGGTGTGGCTTGTTCTCTAGAGGAACAGTTCTCAGAACTTCTCAGACCACCCAGTCTTTCCTTTGTAGGGTAGGGAAAACAAACAAACTACCTTCTTTGATGGTTGGGAAAAGAAAGTGATTGATAATTACTTCCTGTAGCATTTCACCCCTAAATTGTGATATTCAGCCTGTATTTTCTGGCTGTGTTTAGGTACTTCTAGAGAAAACTATTCAGATCTGATTTAAGTGTTTCAAATTATGTCAGACCTTAAAACCCCTCTGTCCTAATTTGCATTCTGCAGACCATCTTCTGCACTTAGGTTTGCTCTCATAGTCCTGGGTAGAGAGGATAGCTCTGGATAGAGCTTCTCTACTGGGATCCAGCTGTTCTTGATTTGAATTCTTACAGCAAGACTCCTTGAATGACTGCTACTCATGGGTTGCAAACTCATCCTTTGCATACCCAATGCCCTCATCCAAGGACATTCCTGTGTTACTCTCTGATGTGAGAGAGGATTTATAGAAGCTTATAAAACTGAAATGGGAGCATGTAAGTAATATTGTCATCTTGTCTCAAAGAGATTTTGATACTTCTTTCCTTCAATCACTTTGCCCAGAATTTCTTCTAACTGGTAAAAGGATTTAGACAGCATTCCAGCTGCAGTATTGAAGCACTAAAAGATAGTACTGGCAGTTGTAGAGCAAAAGAGGGGAAAAAGTGTGAATTTATCATTGAACCTTGTTAGGTTAATTATGAAAGATTAGAGCAATAGTATGAAAATCATAAATAAAAATAAGTAAATCACGAAGTTATACTTTTGCAGGTGAGTGTTGGAAATCAGAGTATTGGAGTTATATGCATATGCTTTAAAAGCTGACTGTGTTACCAATTAGTATTTAATAACCTTTTCCTTTGAAGTAAAGAAAACCTGCCATTGCCACCACTTACTATCTGTTCCCTGTCCTTTGCTGTGCTGCATGTAAAGGCACGTGCTATATTATGAGGGATATTTGTGTACCTAAGTGCAGACTTACAGTTTGAAAGGGAGATAATTAATACAATGTAAATTTTTTTTGTCAGTGAACAGCTCACCTGTGAATCATCCCATTGTTTGAAAAGTTTTTGTAAGAAATACAAAACAGTTGGAATTAAATTGTCTTGGGTTATGTATGTATTCATGAGAGAGACAAATACTCTATCTCTGAATAAGCTTAAACCTTGTACGACACCTTTCCATGCTGACATTGCTTATTCTTGCCTTCATCCCAGGCAATTCTGTGCGCTTCTTGGAGCTTGATGAGTTGGCTCACTGTTACTTTTTCTCCCTTTTCATCTTCTGCAAAAGTGCTGCACAGAAGGAGCAGACTTCCCCATGTAAGAGAAATAGGATATGACACTGGAGTCTTGTCACTGCAGCTAGCTTGATGCTTGGACATTTTGCCCTTGCCAAACCTGAAGCGTGCTTTCCCTTTCTGGGAGGAGATAACCATGGCCATGGGCTCACTGACCTTGCTGGGAAGAGTGCTCTAGCCTGGCATCCCTCTTCCTGGTGGCTCTGTGCAGTTGGGCAGCATCCAGCTGCACTGGTGTTTTCAGAAGGAAATTTAGGTCATATACTCCTTTATTACTGTTATTATATTAAGTTTAAAGAATGGGCTCTGATAATCCTGCTAGCTGTATTGCAAGGAGATGGGACTACTAGAAAGAAAATTAAAAGAAGACAGGCAAAGACATGTTTTCCAAGACACAAATGGAGACTAAGATGTAATGCAAGTCTTGAGGAGCTCAGCTGATTTTTTCAGGAACTGCTGATTGAGGAGGAGGCTGTGAGGTGGCCTTCTTGCTGAGAACGTCCTACAGCACTGGTGGGTTTGGCTGACAGAGGCGGAATAAGACTGATCACTGGAAACTGAAGTTAAGTCAACTTCACTGTGAAGAACTAGGAAATAATTTCTAGCACTGAGTGTATTTAAACATCAGTCAATTAACTGTAACATAGTTTGCAAAATGAGAATCAGTATATTTGCAAAGCCATGTTAGCCCAGGTGCAGCAAGAAAGGCCACACTGATGGGGTGGTTGTTGCATGGTGGAGGGGTCATGGCAGTCCTGCTGCTGCTGGACATAGTGTGCTAAGCCAGCAGCTCCATCAGCCACCTTCATGGGCCTGTGTGCTGAAATGCCCTCAAATAACACAACTCTGTATTAAAGACAGTGATTTTAATCAGCTGCCGCACTTCAGCCTTTTAGCTGGTGATGTGCAGTGTTTGGGAGGACTTGCTCCTGCTTTTTCATGTGTAAGAAACTGTCTGTACTGGAGACAGTGTCTGGATGTGTGTGTCACAGCTTTGAGATTAGGATAGATTAGGGTTATTGTTTTTTTAAGGTGGATGTCCAATCTGGGAAATTAAAGGCAGAGGAAAGAGCTTCCCTCAGAGAGTCAGTTGGGAGCCTGATGTCCTGCACTTTCTTACACTGATCATCTGGGTAGATCTCATGGTGTGGTGGGGTTTGAAACAAACACTAATGCAGATGCAGCATTGGTCTCCTGAGATCAGTAATGTCTTGTTCATCTCATTTAAGTGTTTGGCCTTCATGCGAGGAGCCCATGTCAATTTTAATGGCTTGTGATAGATGAGAAGTCGGACAAGATAATCAAATGCTCCCTGTTGCCCTAAAGCTATGAAATCCTAAATGCTGAAGAGTGAATTAACAAGCGCACGTCCCAGCAGAACAGATTGGGCAGGCCTGAGAAAGAACAGGAGTGCCACTGCTGTCAGCTCTGATTGCTCTTGTACTGATCAGTGGTCTTAATGATAGCATCAGGATAGTCTGGGAAAGTCAGAGAGGCACTTTTGAAGGAAGGGGATGTGCATGCTGTTGGAGAGGTCATTAATACGTTTACAAGTAGGAGGTTCTCCTCTAGACCTCTGTTCTTGTGACTGTCTTCAGCAGCTGGTGCTCTCCAAGGAGTAGAAATAAAAGCTTTGCCAACAGCAACTTCTGACCATCCACACTGGGTTTGAAATTAAATCCACATGGAAACAAAGCTGCAAGAATTTATTCTGCTTGTCTTTATCTCTTTTCAGATGTTCAGATTGTCATTTACTTGTAGTACGGCCCATGTGAGTCAGCGAGAAACTATAGTAAGAACAATTGAAAATGTCCAGCTTAAGTCACCTCTCCTGTGTTTTTAGACTTAGAAAAAAATCTAGTTCTTGCCTGTGTCATTGTGGACAAAAGTCAAATAGATGATTGGGTACAGTCCAGAGATTAATAAAATGAATAGTGTTCCCAAAAAAGCAACTCTTCAGGAAAGACCAACATCGTTCGTTTTGTGAATGCTGTGGGTTGGTAATACTGGTATAATTGTGTTAATTTCTCATCGTTATTTGCTAATTATGTTGCTTAAACTATTGGTTTTGGTAGGATATTTGTCAGAATTGTCGATAAGTAATTAGTTATGATAATCACAACATAATTTGAACTGTTCATTGTTGGACCCAAGCTCCATCAAAATACACTTTGTATTTTCCAGTAATTCAAGCAGTCACCTGACAGTCTTACAAACTCCATGTGCACTTGGTAGCAGCTGAAATAAGGGATCTCTCAGGATTCTTTTTAAGTGTAATTGTACTTTGCAGAGAGCAACTCTCAATACCTTTGATCACTAAAGCATGCCACCTCATACATTTACCACCAGATCCTGGAGACATCTGTGAAACCAGCAATAGTCAGTGTTTAGGGTGTTAAGTCTGTTGTTCTGGCACTGCTAAAAAGTTGGACCAGTTTGAATCCAAACTCTCACCAAAGGTCTGTTTGAGTGAATTAATCCAAAAGGAAACTTGTCAAAACCAAAATGCTTTACACTGGGGAGAAATAGAATTTGAATGTAGAGCAGATGGACTTAAAAGTGACCTTCTCCCCTCCCTTTCTTCCACCTACCCCAGAAACAATTCCCTACACTATTCCTTCCCACCCACATATTGCTTTGTATTTGATTAAACTCTACTGATTGAAATTTCCACGATGTAAGGCACATTTTCCTTTTACAGAGTTATTTGTTTGGTACCTTACAAAAACAGATGTTCATATTTTCTATTTCTGTGTTGGTGGGCTGATCTCACTCCTTACCATAGGTGATCATGTGTGGAAAGTGCAATGTGCAAAGAGCTGGAAGTGGGATGTTTGAAGAGCTGACCTGGCTGGCAGGCATGAGGAGGACCTGTAGTGTGCCAAGGTCTTTGGTTCAAAGTTGGCTGTGCTGGTGGCAATTTAGTAATGTCAGTGTTAGCTTGGTACGGTGGGATGACAACAGGGTAATAAAAAAAACCTAATTAAGGTGTTGACTTACATGAGTCAGAAACATGCATCCTGTAATTATGCTCATTTAGCTCTGTTTCATCTTACCTTGGACGGTAGGAATGGAAGTAATGTTAAAGTGTATCTAGAGTTAGCTTTGTTTGAATTATCCCAAACTAGGGACAGGTAGATAAAGTTATGCATGAAAGAGAAGAATCACCTTTTTTTGTTTTCTTTTCCTCCTCACTTGAATGTTAGCGCTTCTTTGTGATGATCACAGTCTTTTTTCTCAGTCTGATTTAGGGTATGCTCAAGTCTTCAAAGCTTTCAGACCTTTTCATTTCTTTAAAAAATTGGAAGGGAAGGAAGGAAACATGAATAAAACTTGGAAAACAGGAAACCTAGCCTATTTTAGGTTAGGAAACATGAGGTAAGTGTCCAGGTCTGAGAGTTGTGAGCTTGAGCATGATGTGTTTTGGAGTGAATGAAGGATGCTGCGTTACTTGGAGGCGCATAAGACACAACAGCATGGTGCTTTTTGGCTGGAGGTCGGCTGGGACGCTGCATCCTTCTTCATACCTGAGAGCTTAGCACTGCCAAGTGGCAGGTGGTTATAGCTGGTCCCCAGAGCTCCATTTGAAATGGAATTGGAAAGATGAATGAATCTTCTGCCTACATATCTCATGTTCAACCTCTTAGTGACTCTTTTTAGTAGTTGTTTTAGGGATTAAAGCTGGTGGTGGCTCTTGGCACCACTATCAGTCTCTGAACTTCTCTGAAGAGCTGAAATCTGACAAGACTTGTTTAAAGTCTGCTGTGGAGATATGTAGAGAATTTTGTACCCAGTTTTCTTTTTTGTTTCAGCTGGAGTGTTTCCGTTTCACTCCTTTGGCTATTTTTTCCTTGCAAGTATGAGAGTTCTTAAGTGAACTGGAATGTATGGACTATAAATACTGAAACTCTCCACAGATTTTTTAATGGCAAAGGTAAGTTCATAATAAATAATCCCAGAGGTTGTATTAGATTGTTTGTCATCGTAAATTTTAAAATCAGGTTCAGATGTTTTTGTTTAATTTAACCACTGAATAGTTATCTTCTTATCCTTGCATTAAAAATAGGACCCATTTCATTAAAATCCCTTACTAAGCAGATGAGACCAAATGATCATAGTCCACCTCCACCTCTTAAAAATCTGTGATTTCTTGTTATACGATACCAAATCAGTAGACAATTAATTCTAAAATAGTGTAAACTTCTTTATCCCCAGATCTACTTGCATACATTTGTACTGATAGACCTCAGAGATCTTTTTCATTTTGCTTGTACAAGTTAATGGCTCATATTAAATCATCTTTTATAATACATAAATCTGAACATAGTCTTTTTCTTTTAGTGGTGACCCTATTTTGGTTATTAAGCATTGAGAGACCACACTGAAAACTGCTGTGAACTCTCTGAGTACCAAGGAGAAGAGAAATCTCCTCAAATGCATGGCAGCACGGGAGCTGCTCTCTGCTGGCTGAGGTGGAAATCAGTTTCCCCACCCTCAGTGCTGCTTTTCCATAGTTCATTAAAGTTACTTTCTCCATTTCAAAGCTGACCGGTCAGTAGAGAACAGCCAGCTGTGACTCCCTGGCATGGAGGGAAGGTTTGCTGACCCACTGGAGCGTCCTCTTGATACTCCCCTCCTCTAGGGCAGGCCCAAGCAATCTCTGGTCACATAATGGTTTGGTGAGGTGCTGCAGTGTGATCTGCTTGAGTGCTCCTAATTTCTCCCAGACTTCTGCCTCACCACGTCAGCTCTAATATTTATTTTGTTTCTGGACTATGGTAGGCTAGACAGTGTCAGGCTGGTTCCTACTGAGGGCATTCATGATGATTTTCTCAGTGGCTACATGATTTCATATGGACATTGAGACAGGTCTTTAATTATGGGATGCTGCTTCTGATTTAACTATTAATAATTAACTTCCCAGTTTTTTCAGTTGTGAATAACTGCTAGATCCATGGAGTCATTGTTGTATATTATAAGTTTGACTAATTGAGTGCAGCCACTATTGTTAATTGTTCCTTTTATCCACATCCTAAACTCAGAAGTGTTTAGGTCGCTCTGGGACATTGATTTTAAACACAATTAAAACAGCATAACCTGTTAGCAGTTATTCTCTGTGCATTGTTTTGATATTGATGGGTCCAGATCTGAGCACAGTAATTAAAAGGAACCACTGTTACTGTTGATCCTGCAGATAAACAAATGCTGATTTTGTGCTGTGAACTGGTTAATCAAGTTTATTTAACTTGTCGTTAGTGATTCAGCCCAGTGACTGTGCTGGGGAGCTCTTTGAGCCCAACAACATAATGGTTCTGGCTGTCTCCAGTTTCTCAGCTGCTAAAGGAGTTTCACTAATTCTTATAGGGAGACTTAGGTAGCATCTTAAGGAATGGCCTTGTGACATATATTAATTAAATCCAGTTTGAGATCAATGCTTTTCCCTTAAAGTGAGGACATACGCTGTCCCAACTGTTTCCTGTCCTGAGCAGCAGCAGAGGCAATTATGTTTCCTCTGAGGCTGAGCAGGCTATTTTGTTTTGTGTGATTTTGATGGTACTGAAGCGTGCCACATGTAGTCTCACCTTTTGAAAACGCTCTTTAATCCCATTCAGAAGACTACGTCTGCAGCTGCAGAAGTTCTCCCAAGGTGACATCCAGTTTTGAAGTCGCACATCCACAACCAAATAAGCAATCTCTCGTAGATCATCTCTGCATTTTGGGTGTCTGTGTTGCTCAGGCCCCATAGTAGCATCAGTAATTCCATTTACTGTCATCGCAGCTGTGGGAGCATCTTGCTGTGGCCATGAAAGCAGCAGTTTCAGATCAGGCTGGCACTGTCCCAGGGGTCACCTTGCTGCTCACTAGGACATGGCAGTGAAGGGGTCAAGAGATCTTTGTGCCTGTGGCTATGGAGACTAATGGTGCTGGCTAAAAGTAGATGTAGATATTTTAATTTTATTTTTTTTAGTCTGAAACGAATTTTCTAGTTTGTTGGTTGTTTTTTTTTTCCTCTTCACTGTGGATTAAAGCCTCCTAAGGGGCTAGAGTGCATTGATTTTGATCTCCTTAAAGCTCTTGGTACAAACTGTGCTGATCTCCAGAGCTAACCCTGATTTTGTACAGGCTGAAAAAGCACCTTTCTTTTAGGCATTCATAGGCAAGTATGTTTTGTGCTTTCCATTGTGTTATGTCAGGATAAGGTCTTTTTAAATGCCCTTAGTTTCCTAACTCTCAGTTTCTGAGTCCTGTGTACAGGTAAGGTCTTACTACAGCATTCACATTGCTACACCAGGCAACTGCACTGGCTTTCTTTTCCTATCAAGGGGTTTCTGAGTTATTTTGTATTTCTTGAAGTTGGTGGCGTTCAGTGATCACTATTCCTGTAAAGCCCTCTTCTTCTTCCAGCTGGCTGTGATTAAAAGTTGCAAGAGGCTCATCATGCTTGTCCAGACTCTGGAAAACCTCAGTGTTAAAGGCACATGCCTCCACATGACAAAAGGCAACATCAGATAAGTAGAATGGCTGGCCACCATTTCTCCTCCTAAAATAGTCCACAGTCAGAATGAGAGGAACCCAAGGCCAGTAAAAACACTAAATAAAATGTGTGTTACACTGTTTTCTTTATACTGCAGGACAACTATAGGAGTATTCTGTTGGGAGCACTGTACTGCAGACCTTAAATAGCAGTGCTAATGTTTAGGTTGTATTTTCATCTTTTCTATGTTTTCCATGCCAGATTTCTGGGACCTTTGCCAGGTTCCAAGACCATACAGAATTAATTGCTAAAAAGGAAAATAAATATTTCTTAAGTGCTAGGGAATATGTATATCTGATCTAATGAACAATAGCTTTGTTCATTTATTAATTGTTAATTGTAATTTACCCAAATGGTTTTTCTGTCTGGAAGGGGGAGGACTGGGGCATGAGGAGAGTAACTCTTCTTGAGCTTCTGTACTGAATTTTTATATAAACAAAGCACTTCTGCATTCAATAATCTAAGTAGATAGGATGACATTTCTGCCAGATTGAGATGCAGAAGGAAACATAAGGAAATTTTCCTAACTTGTCTGGACTGGGTGGTTGAGAGGTCATTGCAAGCAGTTTAGCTGATATTACATTGAAGTCAGAATCGAAGAAAGCTTGGAAGGCCACATTATGCCACAACTGTTTAAAAAGACATCCGAGATACCAACTGTTATCTGGTGTTGCAGTATGAGGTTGATTTACATAAGAAATTGCATATTTTTATTAATATCTCAGTTATGCTTTGTTCTTAACCTCATTCAGAAGTTGTCTGGGAATAAACTTTCTGGTCTTGATGCTGTAACTCAACACTCAGTTTGTTCCACCGTCTCTGACTCTGCATTATGATTTTGATAGACTGATTTGGTCCGATATTCTCCACTAAATCAGCACATGTGGCATTGGCTGGAATCTGTGGGATTTTATTTCATCCTTCCCAGTCACATTATTTTTTGCCTCACAGCCCGGTGGATCTATTGATTCTCATGCAGACTTCTGGCCTCTGATCTGCCAAAAGAGAATTAGTTATATGTTTCTATATGCTTTGCCACTGAGGCTTCAAAATCCCTCTTAACCAAAGTCGCTGCTTGCATATTGCTACCATTCATTTTTATTGGCTTCACTAAAGTTGAATTCCTGTATCTTGATTTTTCCCTAATTCATTCTCTGAGCAGCTTGAAAGAATTCAACAGAAAACAAAACCTCAAAGCACTTATATAATGAATTACTTTTAAACTAGACTCTAAAAAAGACAGAGGAGCATTTATCAGGAATGTTTGTGGGCTTGGTGGTTACGAGCTTAAAAAAATATTCCGTGGAAAGGCTTTTGTCCCGTGACAGAGATTTAAAAGGCTACGGATTCGGATTCCAACAGAGACTCAGGCCTGTAATCATGTTTGAAATGTTCCCTTTCAAACGGCTCCCCGGCTGCAGCGGGAAGCGAGCCGGCTAGGGGCTTGCCTGCAGAAAAGCCCATCACCTGTTGGGGCCCATCGCTTGGGGGGCTCGTCCGGCCGCCGCCGCCGCGGCCAGGAGCCCG
>NW_010201299.1:63335-66218 GCF_000695765.1 Mesitornis unicolor
GGGCATGCGGGACGCTGGCGGGGGGGCTTGCAGCGGGAAGGGAAGGAGAGAGGGAGGGTCGGTCTCCTCTCGCCTCGCCGGGACGGGCGCTGACAGTCCGGGCGCTGCGGCTTCCAAGTTGTAGAGGGGAGCTCGTGCGGTAGGCAGGGACAATGGAGGAAAATGAAAGCCAGAAACCCGAGCCGTGCCTGGCGTGCTCCGCGGGCAGCAGGCAGATAAAGGGTAAGTAAGAACCAGGCAAAGATGGAGCTGCATTTAAACGTGCCCCTCCTTGCTGCTTTTTGTAACTGGAGGCAGAATGCATGAGGGGAAAAGCGTGTCTTTCTTGTGCTAATGGCTCTGCAGATTTCCCTAATACTCTGACTTTGTGAGTTAAACTTTCTTTTTAGAGAGTTTTCTGTCCAAAGCACGGAGCACGCTGTGTCGCTGTCACAGTTTGCGGGACACTGCGTGGTGCGGAGGGTGCTGCTCCCGCGAGGGGGGGTGGAAATAATGTCACGTTCCCTTTCAATGCTCTGCATGCTTCACCCATGGCAGGGAAATAGCCCTTCTTTCATAAAAGTAGGTTTGAGCTCATCTTTTTCTCGGAGTGTCTTTTAGGAGAAGGAGACTGACGACAGCTTGTCACAGGGTTAGTTTATTTTGTATGAAACCCATTGGGTTTGCTTTGGAGCCAAGCCAAGAAATGATAAGTGTGATTTTCACGGTGGGTCAGCTGTGGTGCATTTGTACCATTGCTGTTGCACTAGGTATTTTGTCTAAAAGTGAATGAAAACTATTTCCTCATGAATTCTGCGTGAGATATTCCACGTGGAGCTTAAAATTCAGGTAGCATAACAAATACCTAATCTAATCTGCATCTGTTATAGTATTTGTGGAGCACCTGTGAGCATTCCCAGTTCATGTGTATTGCATCCCTCCTGGGCACTTGAGAAAAAGTTGTGTTACTGTGCTCCTGTGAAAGAAATAGTGCATGGTCGGTTACATGTGGCTTTAAAAGAATCACACAAATTTACGAGGAAATAATACCAGAAAATAGCACATAGAGAACTTAAGAGAAAAAAATACTCTTTTTTCTTGCTTCGTTAATTGCTTCACGATCTTTTGAATCATTTTTTAAGTTAAAATACTAGGCAGTGCAAGTAACGTGTATCTGTGTCTGTATATGTTTATGTGGGATGCATATCTTCACTTAAAGGATGTGTCTGAATAGGGAAGAAAATCCTTCAGTAACATGTTTCTTCTGTATGGGTCATATGACACTGCCTGAGATACATGTGGAACTAGAAAAACAGAGGTCTGACCAGACTGATCCTATGATTCCCAGAAATTATGAATGCTGGAAGTTCATAACCAAATTTAGCAGTTTTGGCTCGTATCCAAAAGTTACATTTGAAAGTTACTTGGAAACGGAGCTAATTGAAAAGACACTGGAATAAATTAGAAAGATTCCAGATAATCTCAAATTTACTGCTAGCATAAATATAACGGGAGGTTAGTTTGACTCATGCTGTTAAAACTGTATTGTTTTTTAAATTTTAAGTGTTAAATGTGGTTTGCTCCAAGGCTCAGTTTCATAGTATCAGTATGGGCCAGGTCCATATTTGTTGCTTTCTGAAATTATTCTGAAAATGTTCTCTCATGTCACCTGGATTGCAAAGCAGAACTATTAAAATCTTATTAAAATATTAACATTCATAGTAATGAAGCAAAGTGACTTTCCTGACCTTTGTAGGCTTCGTGGAGGGTGTGACTTGGAAGAATTGCAAACCAGGATGTGTTGAAGGACATTTTTTATTTTTTTTTTTAATCTCCAACTCACAGCAATAATTAATCCTTCATGATAATCTTCCTGGTAATCCTAGGCATACTGCTTCTAGGCTGCAGACCTGGACCTTTCCCGTAGTTATATCCCCTGTAGTAATGGGTAACATTAAGAAATCTTGAAACTTTTTTTCAGATCAGAGAAGCAACTCAAGTGTAAGGGTTACTCACGCCTTTGGATAACCAAAGCCCTCCCCTGTCAATCAGCAAGTCTTGCTTTTTGTTGCACTCTGACTTCCTACTTTATTGAACAGAAAGACCTTCAGCTTTTAGTTTCTGAGTATGAGGGAGGGAGAGAGGGAGACAAGCTTATCTCACACCTCTGTGTTGTCCGTGGGCTTTTCCAAGGAGGCTACTTGCATGATTTATCCTTTCGCTACTCTTAGCTCCCTTTTGGGAGTCATCACATGGTCCTTCACACGTTTCAGAGTTATCTGTGGGGATTGATTTTTTCTAGGCCTATTATCTTCCCTTGGAAGATATGGAAAGTTTGCCTACACTGTTACTGAGCAACTCCAGGATCCTGAAAACCTCTTGGTACTTCTCCCTGGAGCACCATGGAGCAGCTGTGGAGCTTCTGTGCCCTGGCGTACACAGAGAGGGTTTTGTTGTGCCAGCTTTCAACCTTGCCATCAAATTCACTTGTCCCTGTCTAGGAAGTGTCCAAGGAAGATTTTTAGAGCAATTACTAGGGGAAAGACCCATATTCAAACATGACGGAGAGTTTGGTTTGCAAAGGAAGTCACGTGCTGCTGTGTGCTATAATGCCACAGGATCACGCTGAATGCCCAGGTCAGCTTGCTGGCAAGACTAGCAATTAGTTTGCATAGTTTACATTCCTTTCTTTTCACTGGTATTTTTCAAATATATGAAAGGAAAATAAGAGAATTTGTTGATCTTTCTAATATAGAATAAGAAAAATATGTTATTTTTGATTAATTCTCAAGGTTTCACCCAATAGTAAATAGTGGAAAAGCACTTCACTTGATATGTCTCTTTATGTTCCACATAATTAGCTTTTTCTTGAACTATTGAAATAACTGAAGTGCAAAGTAGGGA
>NW_010201299.1:66249-118419 GCF_000695765.1 Mesitornis unicolor
GGAAAGGCTTTGCATGAGAGAGATTTAGGACCTGAAATACACATTCATGAGCTCTTGGTTGTGTTTTTTGGTGTAAGTTTACCTGCCTTCTTGAGGAAGTGCCTGCCACCAATTCAGTGATTGAAACTGCTGCTGTAACCATACTTTAAGGTTTTATACCAAATTGCTACACTCAGTCCCACACACTCACGCTGACTCCCTTGAGCTCCAAGGAAATCCCTTATTTATGTCTGCCGCCTTTGTTCCAGCAGCCTCAGGGATATAACATACAGGCTCTTGGTGCAACAAATTAAAGATGGTAAATTCCAGCCAGCCTCATCCCACCTCTTTTTCCTCTGTTGTAAAATCCGTTGAAATGACTGTGTAGCTTTCAGAAATAATTTTGCTGGCAGTGTATCTGGAGTAGCCACACTTCCTTCTTGCAAGCAAAACTCTCCATTTTGCCACTTTTCTCAGACAAGCTGAGTGTACCTGATAGTTGATGTTCAGAATTTTCAGTACTCGGTGAGGCTGGATGATTTTTAATTGAGTTGTGCTTGGAAAAGTTGAGTGTGTGATTGTGATACATGTGAGGCTGCTGCTCTGAAGATTTAAGCAGAATTGTGCCTCTAAGAAGGTCTTAGAAGGTGCTGTGGAGATCAGAGGTGGCATTTTGAATCTATGCGAGAGTAAAACTTCCCAGCGAGCCAAACAGGTTTCCAAAGTTGAGCCTGGATCTGTGCTCATCAAAGCATAGTGCCACCTGCAGTCTGGGCTCTTGTGTCCAGTTCTGCCTCCAGGATAGGTTTTCAAGAATGCAAATGAGAGGATGTTATGATATTTTGGAGTCTTTGAGCATTATAGGGAGCTTACAGAGACATGCAAAGTCTTTGAGGACCTTCCAGGGACCCGGTCCTGTTATGAAGCCCAAAGGAATTGGTTCCCCATGTGAATAGGTGGGACATCAGACCAGCAGTGGCTCCACCAATAGAGGATTTACTTTATTACCACGGCTTCATGTTATGTGGGACTTGGCAGGCAACTGACAATGCACACCAGAAAGCTGAAAAATCCTCGTCATAAAATCCTGAGGCAAGTAGTAGGCAGGGTGTCAAACTGTCTGACTGGACCATAAAAAGCAGCGAGTAGGTGCCTGTTTCCAAACAGCAGTGCCGTATAAATGAGAGCACCGGGGGGAGACAGTCGCTGGGAGCATAAAGGGCTCTGAGGCGAAAAGTGTCAGAGCAAGAGAAATAGAGAAGTGTTAAAAACACATAGAGGAAGGAACTTCCTGCTCCGGAGAGATACTGTGAAGGGTTAACACTTGCAGGGACGTGTCTGAGGCTGCCCAGTACAGATAGGGAACAGATAGGGAAGGCTGCATCAGACTTGGCCAGGCCTTTTCAATGCCTCCGGGTTTTGGTTTGGGGTTTTTGTTGTTGTTGTTGGGTTTTTTCCTTTGCTGACAAAGGGGTGAGGGATTTTCCAAAGGTATTGGGTAACAAGGCTCCAGACTACACTTTTTCATGAACCACAGGGTTCATGTTACAGAGTTACCTGAAGATAAGCCAGCGCTTACATACCCTCCGTGTCTGCCTATCTCTTGAAAAACGTCATCATGGTCTTTGGTCTTAAAGTAGATTTTAAAGTTGTAAAATCTGAGTGTTTGGTTTTTTTTTCTTTTTATTTCACAGAAATCTTGCCTTTATTCTGTTTCTTAAGAAATGGATTATTGAAAAAATGATGTAGTGTTTTCCAGCCCATTTTCCTGAGACATATAAAATTCAAGGGAGATTCGTGAAATTTAAAACCAGACCACAGTCAGAAATCAGGAAAAAAAGCCTCTAAAAGCCTCTTATTATTTCATAGGTGTTTCAGAACATGTTGAAAAGACACTGAAAAAAGATTAAGGACTTCAAATCGCCTTGTCAAAGGAATTTTATCAGTTGGTATTCTTAAAGATACCAGTTACAGGGCCATTAATTGTACTGGAGCCTTTTGAAGAAACCTGTTTCTTCTCCTGGAAAGCATCCTGTAGATTTTAAAGGTCAGAGAATAAGGGCCCTGTCAGATCTTCTTTTCTAGTCACATAGTGATAAAGATGATATAAAAGGAACATCTACTTTAATGATGGTTACTTTTCTGTGAAGCAAGACTGTGGTTGTGTGTTAAAAGTGTGTAAGTTCTGTGTATAGGCGTTATATAAACGCCTAATGATGCAGAACATACCATTGGACACTACCACACTTTTAAAAGGACCTAGCTTTTATATAAATTATTTTCTTTTTCTTATTAATGTGAATGTTGGGATTAAGTTCTTAAAATATTCTGGGGTTTTTGTTTTGTGGGTTTTTTTCAGACCACACAAAAACTGGTTTGCATTTAACATCACTAGACGATGCAGAATGTCTCCGATCTAAAGAGCTCCTTTCGACCCCGAACAGTCACAGTTCTTCTAATTCAAAGTCCACCCGCAACATCCCTCGAAGACATACAGTAGGTGGCCCTCGCAGTTCCAAAGAAATACTGGGAATGCAAACCTCGGAAATGGACAGGAAGAGAGAGGCTTTTCTTGAGCATCTGAAACAGAAATATCCCCACCATGCTACAGCAATAATGGGACACCAGGAGAGACTGAGAGATCAGGTATGAAACTCAAATTAGTATCTTGCTGTTTCTTAAACAGTCCTCAGAACTTCCACAAAGTTGAGTTTTACCTCATTACAAAAGGTGAGAATATTACAAAGCATTAAACAGACTTTTTTGGATATAGCCTAAAATTTGGTTTCTCCCTTGGCATTCAAAGAAACAATAATAAAAATGAAACTATTCAATATTACTTTGGAATTGTTTGTTGAAACTCACATTTTTTGAAGTCAGCTTTTCATTTATTTTAGAATATAAGTGGAGAAAGGGATGAAGGTGAGACTCTTGATCTTTGTATATGGGTCTCCATCTGCTTTTCACAGCTGAAGGGAAAATGTGGAGCAGCTGTTAACTTTTGTTTCATTTCCAGTATTGGCACCACTACCCAGGAGAAAAGAAAATATCTGTGGCGTGTCTGTATGCTTTAGCTGGCTCTGTTACCCTTTCATTTGTTTTCTATTTTTGAGTCTTTTAATACAAACAGAATGGATTTATCTACAGGTATCTGCATCCTCCAAGCTGTTTTGACATCCACATAGTCTGTCAGCAGTATACCTTAAGGTGGTTTGCCAATTGCCTGCCTGCGATTGCTTTCCAGCTGCGAAAAGTAGAAGTAGGGTCAGAGGAGCTGTGGGATACTGATGTATTTCTCAGAGCAGGTGGAGGCTGCTGTCACACCAACCTGAATTCAGGGAATGCCATGCCAGGATCTCTTCAAAGCCTAACTCTGGGCTCTGGTTTTGGGTGCAATGTTAGGGTTTAATCTGTTCAGCTTTACAGACAATCTACCTTCTATTCCATAATTCATTTTTTTCAATCAACCAGCTGAATTTAAGAGTGCAGGCTCAAAAGTTTTGTGCCCATTATTCTCAGTATAACAAATGATTGACACCAAACAATTTATAAAAGTTATTTTCCATAGTGTTTTATAGGTATTGCAGCACTAACAGCAAATTAAGTAAGGAATAAAAACAAATTGGAAAAAAACCTGTACTTTGTGGGAGTTCTCACTGAATTTTCAGCCTCTTTTGAAGCCTTCCAAACCTTTGGAGATCTAACCACTGTTACAGATTTGGAGAGATTGTAATTCGGTAACTCTCCCCTACAACTTCTTTTAATAGAGTCTCTAGAGATCCCACATGCTATCGCTGCCTCGGAACACAACTGCTAGAATCCATATGTATCCAGCTAAAATTGCTGCAAGACTTCAGCTCTTAACGAGAATTATCTATTCCTTATTTTTAAACAGCTTCCCTCCTTTCCTTTGAAAGTAGATTTTTTTTTTCTCTCCACTTATCTCTTCCATGAACTTTAGTGACTGTGTGGAATGTGCTGGGTGGTGGATAAAGATAGCATACAAATTAAATAAAGGGGGTGGGAGGGGGTTGAAATCCAGAGATTAGATCTTTTGGAGTCATGTAAATATTTAGTTCCAGTGTTGCAGACACTGCAAACCCAGTTTGAACAGCCTACAGCATTACACCCTACACATTTTGTAATTTGAGCCTTTTCTGAAGACAATAAATTACAGGAGGAATGCAGTAACTGTTCCTGCTATTTGTTTTAAAATGTGTCATCCTTACTAATTTATTGAGGATAAATTTCATGTGAATGTCTCCTGCTTCTATTTTTTGATGATTAGATGTATGTATTGTATGTAACGAGTGTGAATTTTTAAAGAAAATAAATTCAGAAGTACTATTAGAACATCAAACTGTCTTTCCTGGGAATGGGAAAGACTGAAGACTCCATCCATGCAGCATAATTTAAAAAAAAATTATAAACTGAACAGAAGTCACATTAAAAACATGCAGAAATAAATTATACCAGTTGTTTGCAAGAAATCTGCTTTGTTGAAATGTATGAAGTTTGTCTCATCAGATGCAGTAACAGATTATAATGGTCATGGCATTACAGTTCAGAGGGGATTTTTCTTACCAGTCGTGTCTATGCATACACACACATGTGTCTATGTATTTTGTGTGTCAGTGTTTGTATGTCTGTATATATGTATCTCTGTCTATAGGTACACATAGGTGTGTATATATATATACATAGTTCTATGTGTGTGTGTATGTATGTGTATGCATAATGCACACCTACGTAGCTACTTCATGAATAAGACCATAATACAGTTTTGCTTTGGAGGATGTATGTGTGTTTAGCATACGTACTTACTTCCCCCCCTCCCCTGTATGTATGTATGTGGTAGTGGTATAGAAGACAAACTATGTACACATGTAGTAGGTATGTGTATATAACATACACGTCACATACAAAATCTTTAAGATATATGGGAAGACATGAATTAAAATGTCACAATTTATTTTCCAGGTTCTTTTCCAGCTGCTCCAATATCTGGGAAGTGGCAACATTATCCATGGTGGGAATTTCCCCACTGTGGGAGATCTATCAAGGATAGTAGCTAATGTAACACCATTTTCTAATCTCTATGTCAAATGGTACAGCTGGAACATAAAACAGCCCAGTATTTACAGTCAGGAGATAGTCCCTTGGATATCATATAATTTGTCTTCCAGGTAGCTCTAAATCCTATCAGGTTCATAACCAACAAAAATGGGTGAGAAAAATCAAGATTGGTAATTATCTCTTTTTTTTTTTCTGGACTTTCTTCTCTTGTCCATTTTAACCATCGATATCTGAGCATTCCAGACTGGCCCCTGGTTTGCAAAAGCTAAACATCAGGAAAAAAATGTTTGGTGTTGTCAGATCATACTGTATTACCTCCCTCCACCAGCAAGGTCAGCTCTGAATGTTGTCCATATCTTCCACTGTGTATTAATGGTTTCCTCCAGGCTTCGTTTATTAAGATAAATCCCTCCCTGAATGGGCCTCCTGAGGACCTGTTTCTGCTCTTGATAACCTGCCACAAATCAGAAGTACAATCATGGCCAGGTAAAATGCCAGCAGGGATTACTGATGGTTAACTAACGCTGTGACCTGAAACCTCCCAGCTGTGCACACAGATCATCCCTCCTCCACCCCACAGGTTTCTTACCCTGTTTGTGATGTCTTATTCTGGAGAGGAAAGCTCAGAGAAACAGTGGCTGTCTTTATTTGCACAAGGGCCTTGGCATACAGCCGCAGGGCAAATAACCCACAGCTGAGCTGGTCTGCATGGTAAAGTGGGGCGTGAGTTTGCAGCAGGGTAGGTGCAGGCGTGCCGTGCCTTGTGCACCCCAAAACACCCACAGGGGAATGCAGCACCCCACAGCCATAGCTCAGCATCCCACAACCTGGCAGCTTGCCCTCTACCTGGAAGCCTGAAAAGCTGAGGAACAGAACATTTTTATAGGTAATGCAAGTTTCTGCAGAAGCTTTGGATACCTTGCCTCTGCCAAGGCTGTCTCATCTGCATTAATGAAAGCAAGGTGCTAACGTAATCCCCAGGAAAGTTAGAAAGAAAAGAGAGAAAGGAAGAAGGCAAACAGTCTCGGTCTTCTGAAGATTGGGATGGTGTGACTCATCTGCTGAGCTCATGACAGGACGCGGTCACTGCTTAGGTGGGGTTGACTCCGGTCAGCAGCAAAGGAAAGAGCAGGAACAAGTACAAAAGCTGAGCCAGCAGCTGCGAGGATGAAAAAAGAGTTTGCCATTAAGAGGTTAAAATGCTAACCTGGCCATGGGAGGGGGGTAATCCCTTCCATGAACCTGTTTTACAAGTCACACAGCTTAAAAAAACCCTCATCTTTCTGAGGGGCAAAGAGCAAAAATGGGTACGTAGAAGCTTTTCAGATCTGGAGCTTTTGAGCATACCTTTAGAAAATGAGCTGGAGGATGTTTGCCACAAATTTATTTTGTTGTTGTTTGACTAGGACGCACACAGGGAGATGTGGAGGGGTCTGCAACAGCTCTAGCATTTCAGCCAGTGCTCTGTGAAGAACAAATTTATTGGCAAATGAAATTAGATTTCCATGAATTTTTTAAATTTTTTTTTAAACCACCCTCCTGGTGCCTGTGCAAGGCTGAATGCCTAGAAAATGGTGGTTGAGGGTTTTGTTGTTGTGTTGTTAGATCTGAACATGACAGGTAACTCTGGCATCTGGGCAGGTGTGGTTAAGGTTGCCACGGAGATCCATGATGTCATGCTTGATAGAGCATGTCAAGACAGCTAATCTAACATGTAGATGTTCAAAAAGTCCCATAGGCCAGGACTAAGCTTTATGCAAATAACAAAGGTACGCTGCAGAAGGGTGAAAGAAAATACGGCTGAGCTATGGCGTGCGTTTTACCTGGCAGCTTGAAAGGATTATTACAGACTTCATCATAAATTAAAACTTTTGGAACTAAAGGAAGAGGATTTCAGACCTCTCTGGCCTTACCTGCGGAATCTCACATTTCGGTAAATAAGCCTCTTTCTCTCTCTGCCCTTGCTGTAAAAAAAGTGCTTTTGAAATCGTGGAGTTTGCTTCACCACGTTGTTCCTCCTGGCAGCAGGTCTGAGTCAGTAAAGGAAGTTTTCTGGCATGGCATGTTCCCTTTTCTCTTTCAAAAATGAGTTCTTTATTGAATGAACTGAGAATTTGGAATTATTTGAAAGCCATTGTAATGTATTATGTTGATTCTATGAATCATGCTGCAAAAATGTCCTAGGTAGTGTTTTGGAGGAGAAACTAAGAATGGAGACACTGTATTTATTTGTAGATTACTGCCAGATGTCTCTCCTTTAACTGTTAAAATAGAACCCTAAGATTACAACAGCACTTATTCCAGCATTTGATATCTGCAAAAATACTGTGGCTTTTTTTTCCTTCTTTTTTTTTTTTTTGAGTATATGCTTTGATATCACAAGCTAACACTGGGGCATTTCTTAATAAATTTTTTCCTTTGGTAAAAGTACATTAGTGAAGGATAAACATATTTGGAGGTAAAAGTCCAGCACCAGAAATTCTATCAGGACTTCTGGGTTTCAGGTATGAACAAAAGGGGATATTTTCAGTCCCTCTTGAGAGAGAGTAAAATCCCTGGGTTCTTAGTTGCACTTCTGTGCTCACATCGATCACAACCGATCAAGTAAACACCAGTAGGTAAGGGGTAGCCCCCCCACTGGCACTGCTATGGTTTGATAACGGGGAGCAGGTTTAGGGCTACGAAGTTTAGTTGGTTCAATTGAAAAGGGTTAGATCCAGGTGGGAAAGGGTGGGGGCTTGTAGTAGTTAATGCCTGAGCTTAAAAATGGGAGAAGAGGTTGGTTCTGCCTAAAGACACCTGAGAACTGTAAACTTGAGAGAAGCTTCAGTTCAGTATAATCCTCAGTAAGGATTTAGAGTATGCGGAGGCTGTGGAATATGGTAAGCACTTTACATAATTCCAAGTGAAAAAACAAGGTGTAAAAGATTTCTGACATTCAGCATTGCTTGATCAGGAAAGGTTAAATAAACTTTTTTGGGAAAGTCTATTGCTTATTAAAGATTTGAAAGGAGTACAAAGTGAAAAAATCACTAACTTTTTTTTTTTTGGTCACAGCTCTTATGGTTTTATGCTCTAGTTACATCTTGAAACTAAGCCAGTAATGAGAATATTATAGAATTAATTTCAATTTAACCTTTCTTTCAAATTCCAAGTCTTAATTATTTAGTACTAGAATATGTACAAATGACAATGTGTCAAATGAACTAGCATATTTTGCATTTATTATGTTGCTGCTGGTTGATGCCATGGAATCGGGTAGGGAGAAATTGATTTAGTGTTAATATTGTGTGAATACTTTTCTGGTCTCTGCCAGTTTAAAACCAGAGTTAAAACATTAAATTCAATTTTAAAATGTACACAGAGTCTGTGAAGAATGTGATTTTAATCTGGGTATATGTTGCTGCAGATTTTTCTAGTTGAGAAAATCTGTTTTGTTGAATTACTACTTGGTTCACATGCTGGTGTATGTAATGTGCCTTAAAGAAAACCTCTGATTTTATCTAAGAGGTTGGTATCATACAGCTAGAACTTCTTGTGTCAGCATAGGATGTAGGTATTTTTTCAGGAAAAACAAAAAGTTTCAGAAGTTGTTCCAGGAGATTTCTCCACGTTCCTGACTCGTCTGCACCAATGGGTGCTCCCTGTCCAAATGAGATGGCACTTCCCACTCCTCCCTGGATTGTCTTTGTAAGCCCAACAGAGCATATTGCAATTCAGGAAGGGGAGACCCTCCACAGCATCCATGTGTGTCCCCTATCTCATGTACCATCTGGTGCAACCATTTATTGCTTTCCATGCTGCTGTGTCTTAGAGACAACTGGTCTTATTTTATGTTGTTAAAAGCACCTAAGAAAAGCTATGAAAATGAACATATGAAACGTGATTACAAGCTTAAGTCTGTCCTGGAATTCAAGCCCTTAGCTTGTGTTTATGGAAGGACATGAGATGACATGTCCGTTTGTTTTGAGTTGAAACATGCTCTTTAGCCCCCAGATAATGCTGTGATTGCGAGATATTTAATAAATAGCTCGATAGATAAATGAACAAAGAACTAGTTTGTTAGTAAAGTGAAATAGATTTACTTCGTATTCACTATAACTGAAAATGTTGAGGAGGAAGAATATTCCTATTAGAATGTCTCTCTCTTTCAATTTTATTCTAGTTTAAAAAAGTAAGGCAACATATTAAGGTGTATATTAAACTACTAGCCCTAAGATATCTCTGGAAGTGGAGTTTAACTAGAGTGATAGTACTTGCTTTGATAAATGTAAGTTTCTTCGTTTATATCTATCAGTTAAAAGTAATAAAAAAGCTGCTCTTTTGAAAAAGCAAACAAAACAAAGCTGCAAAAAGGCTTATAAAGCTGTTTCTTTTCTTTTTCCTTCCCTCCCCCCATGCAAACCACACACCAGCGCAGTTACTTTGCCCCAACAGGATTAGTAACTTTTCTTCTGTGGCAATGCCTCTGTATTTTAAATAGCATGTATTGTTTGTAACTCAGAAGTCCCAGGTAGCTGTTATGTGCTTGCCTTTGCTCATGTGAGTTTTCTATGTGTATTTTTCTAACCTAATTTTATGACAAAGAAAAGTATTTTTAGAATCCTTTGTATTCAGCTGACTGACTAAATGCCTGCATAATCTTGTTTTGGTACTTACGGTTAGATCCAATAAAGAATCTAGGGCTTTGATATCCCTTAAAGCAAAGTTCAGGCAGCTGCATTCAAGAGAATTGCCCATGGAAACCTCTCCCAGTTATTGTAGACACCTGAGATGCCTTCGGTTTCAGAAACTCAAGCTTTTCTGGCCAAAAATATCCTGAGGCGTTTATAGATGTGTTTTTGCACATATTCAGTTTATGTGCGCTTTCCAGGTTACCCCTGTAGATGACTACCAAAGCCTGCACAGAAGCAGTCAGCAGGGCCTTGTTTTGTGAATGGGTGTAGCGCAGGACTAACTCCTTCAGCAGTGGTTGAGGGGGGAGCCCATGTCCTGTGCAGTGGCCTGGCAGTGACACCACCTCTATGGCAGAGGTACCTCCTGCCTCCTCTGAACCTATGCTCAATGTCCTCTTTCCTCTGGGGAAGCTTGGAGGCATTTGGGATAGGCAAACCCTACATTTTCCCTTTTGAAGGCGAGCCACTGGGCAATGACGTGTTACAGAGTTCGGTTTCTTGTGGTTAGCCCCTCAGGTCAGCCACTGAATGAACCTCACCACAGGACTGCAGAACTGAGCTCCTCTCTTCATGCTCTCCCTGACCTTGACAACCTTGTGCTCCTTTCTTCTTGGCAGCAAAGTATCAGGAGTCAGTTGTAAAGAGAGCCCTGGCCCTATGTTGCTTTAGCCTGGTTATCAAGGTCCTCTGGCTAGAGATGGAGACGTGGTAGAGCTTCCTTCAGGGTTAGGCAACCAGAAAGCCGAATCTTCCCCTCCTTCTTTACGTATCTTGCAGAAGTAGATTGGTGTATGAAGGGTGCTTTGCCACTGCTTCCTCTTACAACTCTACTTTTAAACCAAAGCACCTCAGATTGCTGTGCTTCATGCCCAGCTCACGGGTGAACAGCGTGGGAGGTGTCCTCAGAGCACCATTCTAGATAGGGCTTGTCAGTGAGCTCTAAGTTCATTTTAAGCCCTTTATACACTTATGAGAGCATGAGGAGTTCGTGACAAAGTGAAAATGGAGCCTTGGTCTACAGACATCTTTGGCCATGGTATTTTTGAGCAGACATTCTCTCTTGTCTGTAGTTCTGGAGGTGTGTTATAGAAGGTAGGAGAATTGCCTGTTGGACAGATGAGGAGCATCACGGACAGGCAGAGGTCTTGGGTGAGGGGAACAGGTTGTGCTGGTGGTAGAACTGAGGTTACAGCATAGCTCCCCTGGTCATTGGTCAGGGGTTCCTTCTGTAGCCTGTGATTAGCTTCAATATTTATGGATATTTGCTGTGTCTCAAGATCATTTCCCTGCAAATGGTTGTGAATGTGCTTGGGTTGTTCTTTTTTTCAGTGAAACAGTCCTGTTAGCCTCCCACTGGGAACATTTTTGTGCTTTTTGCACATTGTCACTTGGGAGGGGAGCACGTATTTATGTCAGTCATTAGCAAAGTAAATGTACCTCTGAACCGTTGCTGCTGCATTACAGCATTTTTTCAGTTGATTTTCTTACAAAGGTAGATTGCACTGAAGTCACCTGATTAACTGGCTTGGTTTAGCCATAATCCCTGGGATTTAAATCTTCTTTCTGGGCTCAAATAGAAGAACAAGAGTAAGTAAGACAAGCAAATCTCTTTTTAACATGTTTTCCAATTTCCTTTCTCTTCAAATGAGTTGAATACACCAGGAGAAATAGTGCTATTCTTAAAACTGCACCCAACACCTGTGACTATGACAGCAGCCACTGAGATGTGTGTTTCCAAGGCTCACCCTATCATTGTGTCAGTTCAGTACATTCAGAATCTGGTGGTATTAAGTTTTGCATCTTGGCACATCAAGCCAATGCAGGGGCTTTTGATTGGATGCAATTTCATTTTTAAGAGTTCTTTTTGGGGTTTGTGGTGGTTTTTTGGTAATTAATTAGTACCTTTTGTACTGCTGCATTTTGTGTGGTCCCTTGTGTTGTGTATTGTAGTGATTTCATTCATTCACTATGAGATCGCTGCCTTAGTAAACACGGAGTGTTGTCATTTGTTTAAATTTCGGAGAGGTTTTCACTGGCTTATTATTACAGTGCCATGGGTGCACTTCACTTAAAAAAAGAAATTAACCTAAAAATCTAAATTAGTTGTTAAAGAAAGGGATAGAGAAGCTGTTCTCTTAGGTAATGTTTGAAATCCAGAAAGACCAATCATATATTTTTCACTATGGGTTCTACCATGGGTTAAGGAAGTTCTAACAACTTCTCAGGAGGTGAATCTTGGATAATCAGACGTGTGCATCATGTATGTTCTGATCCTTAGTAGTTACAGATTATTTTGTTCCACATCTTGACATTTATTTTATCTTCCAAAATTATGTTCTCGTTAGTTGTAAGACTGGATCTTCTTGATACCTGCATGAATGTCCAGTTCTGTTTTGGATTGCTAAATTCTTGACTATTTGAATGTCTCATGAGACTAAATTCCAGAGCTCAATTAAGTTTTAAGAATATTTCAGCCTCTGAGGGATTTACATTTCTTACATATCCATTTAACAGACTGTCTCCATGCTCTTGCATTGATCTCATTTAAAATAGAAAAACTAATTGTAATTCAATTTCAATTGAAGTTAAGTATTCTTTCAGGCTGGAGGGAGACATCTATCTTCCAAGAAAGGAGGAAGGCAGCAAGTGAAAGAAGTAAGCAGTGAAAAACTAGAGAGTTAAAACATTTTTTTGTATTTGAAAAAAAGTTGAGTCTGATTTTAAATTTTACATGATGTATTCACTATCAGATACACTTGCTGCCAGAAGAATAAGTAGAGGATTTTCCAATTTGCACCTATTTCGTGGGTATGTGGGTGTCTAAAGTCTGGAAACAGGACTGCTGTCAATGTCTATGTATGAGCTTTGGGCTTTCTTCCGCTTGGAAAGCATAATTTTAGCTGCATTTATTCATTTCTAGCCCTATTTTTAGTAACAAAAAATACCATACTTCAGACCGTTGTAATTAGTAATAAATCAGATAAAGAAAGAACAAATATTTGACTTTGATTTAAATAAGTAAGAAGAAATGTCACTTATTCCCATTGGCTGAATAAATAAATAATTGAACAATATTGGTTGGTTGATTTAAATAGCAGTAAATATTGTTTAGAAGAAAGAAGAATTATTTGGAGTAATGTAAAAAAATAATTTAAAAATACACATGTAACATAAACACTTCAATTGAAAATACCTGAAAGTTCCTGAAAAGCTGGGACGTTTATAAAATTTCCTACAGGTCTTAAAAAACTGGTTTATTTCCTATTTTTTTTACGAAGGAGTGATCATTTCAGTAAATTCTTGATCTTGGTTCTATTTTTCTCTTAAACGTCTTAAAAAAACCCCAAACATTCAAAATCTTAAGGAGGTTGTATGCTAATTTCACACTCTCATACGTAATATACATTCTTTATTTTTTAAAAAGCTCTTTCATATTAAAATTACTTAAAAGCTTTGCATTAAAAAGACAGCATTATGTCAACATCTCCTACCCAGGGGTACAGGAGAACCTTAGTATTCCTCTGTTCTTAGACTGAAATCACCACGGTATCACAGGTACCGTGATTTGGCAGTAACTGTTGGCAGTATTTTGGTTTTGTTGTTTGTTGTTTTTTTTTACCGTGGATCACTATTGTTTGAATTAGTTTTCAGCTGCTAATCCACAGTGCCCTCTTTTTGGCTAAATCTAACTCTAGCACTAGGGGTACAGGCAGGATATAGAGCCTTTTGCCAGGCCCTGGTGTGCTCCTATGTGGGTGAGTGGGCCCAAGGAGGGTTTCTGTGCTATGCAGCTGCTGACTTTCTCTGTTTTACCACAGGCAATTAGTTGGTGTCTGTCGCTGGAGAATTTAAATGAAAACTTGTGATAGAAACAGCATCAAAAGCTTTCTGGAAATCAGTGGAGAACTTCTCCCTTCTGCATATTGCACAGGGGTGGGGTGGGGTGGGATGGAGCGAGGAGACACAGATCACAAAATGTTTTTCTTCGCCCTCATGGAGCTGGCATTGATGTCAATAAAAACTTCCCCACTGACCGGACTGCAGTTGGCTCAAACCCCTAGCAGGTTTTCTAACCAACGCACTCTTCCTGTGATATCAGACCCAAGCATTTGATTTCTGGCTCATGTGTACTTCCTTTTATTTTATTTTTACCAAGTGTTTCCAGCACCGGACGCAGAGGCCTTTGGCCAGGCCCTGCAGGCACCTGCTGCTGCTGCAGCTCCCTGGCACGCGGGGCCCTCATGGCTCCCTCATACCCGGCAGCTGATGGGCACTGCTGCAAACGCAGGGCTCCCAGCCACCACTCTCTAATCCGGTCCTGAACAACTGGCTTAATCCCATATCGAGCCTGGGACCCTACTGCAAATAGGAGTCAGGTTTCTTCCTGAGGCCAATGAATAGCTTTCAGTAATGCAGGACTGTAGTGGAGGTCTCTCATGATACTTGGTTGTTGCTGTAGCTTAATTTCACAAAAGATTTCACCGTAGCATTAAGCATTTGTATTACTTTGATTGTGCTTTTTGCATATGTCTTTTTGCTGTGCGTGTTTCACCTTCTCTTTTCGTTGCTAAATCGCGACCTCCTGGTCTTGGATATTAATCCTGTCACAAAAGGGTAGTTCTAGCCCATGTGCAAATGTGTATTTGTTCAATCTCCACCCATATGCAAGCATGCAACCATGAGAAACAAGTATTTTTTATATATGAGTCATTCGTACACCCGGATGTGTAACAAAATTTCACATCAGATGAAGCTCTGCTGCATATGCACATCTATAGGAAATCTGCACTGGAAGAAAGAGAGACTTGTGGTGCTCCTGGTTCTGTCACTCCGTGCTGTGGCAGTCTGCTACCAAGGGGATGGATTTGGAGGAGGAGGTAACCACTCATGCTCCTGTGGCCCAACCAAGAAGAAAAAGGAGCCTCTCTGCTCTTTGCTGCTCCTCTGGTGCCTCTTCTGCCAACCAGGTACAGCTCTGGTAAAGAGCCAGGGCTTTCCTCTGCAGTGCTTGTGGAAGAGTTAATGGAAGCTTTTGGATAGATAATTTTTTTCAAAAGACTGCTCCCTGTAAGAAAGAATGTCCTCAAGTGTTCGTTATTATTATCCTCTTGTCTATATTTGTTTCTAGGTTGATTTTGAAAGGTGCAAAAAACTTTAGGTTACTGGAGTAGTTATCAGATGTTTTTGAGAGGGAGACTGATAGTCTACAGAAGAAAGGCTTCCCTTGAACCATGTTGAAATACAATTTGATTTCATCTCATGGTTTCAAAGTTTGTCATACGCTGTCCAAAACCCAAGATGCTTTCTTCTCTAATTAGAGAGAGTGTTTATATGTAAGGTTTAATCTATTTATTGGAAGTGCTCCAGGACTCTGGAGTAGCTGCTACTTTGTGGGCCTCTTCTGAATTGAAGGTATAAGAAAACTGTAGACTTCTACTCCAAAGATACTTGGACAGTGAAGATGAATGAGCTACTTTTTTCTCCCATGTCTTCTCTTGTCTCTGCTGTAATACTTTGGGTTTGAGAAATTTTTTTTCCTCATGCTGTGGCAGCAGGTATTGCTTTGTTTTAAAGCAACTGAACTCACAAGTTCAGTCTTGTTTCTGCATGACTTAAACCTGCCTTAGAGACATTACTGTGGCAAGAATAGTTCCACTTATAATATGTTAGACAGATTTCTTTGTGACTGTGTTATATAGGCAAAGATGGCTTGGAATTTAAGGGAAGTTTTAATAGTTTATAAAAGGAGAACTGAGGAAATTAGAAAAAAGGTTCGCAGATACTCAAACAGTACTTTCCAGATGCTTCTCATGTTGGGTTGGGGGTTTTTTTAGTGTACTTTTGTTGATTTCTCGGAGTAGCTATTAGCAATGTATTACTAGAGAGAGAAGGGGTTGGGCTTTTTACAAAATGTCACAGCTATGTGATTTTAGTTGTAGAAACTCAGGCATATAAATCTGACCAAAAAGATTTTATGTTTCAGGTGATCACTCTCTGTGAAGATTGTTTTTCCTAAGGAGATGTATAATCTGTTAGATTAGATTTACTTGCTGTGTAGCATTTTAAACACACTAGACTAAAACTAATGCGGGGTAAAACCTACAGATGTATTGAGTCGCCTGGCAAAACAAGAGCAGCTTAGATAGCCATTCAGTAGCTTATTGTGGTAAGATAAACATGGAATTCTAGGTATTTTCTACAATAAAAGAACTTGTGTGTTCTTTTGATCTGTGCTTTCTGCTACCACTTGTCAGACTTTCCTGAATACTGCCAAAATGTCTATGCCTTTGTCAATGTCTTTCTCTTTTTCTAAAAAAAATTAAGATCACGCTATTAGATTTTGAGAGCAGAATAGCTTTTCTAACTTCCTCTAAAAGAAGCAGTCAGACAAAAGTTATCGAGCCTTTCAAGTGAAGTTTGTCTAGCCACTGCTGCTTTGTTTTTGACTTATCTTCCCTGTGGTTTCAAAACTTTCTTGAATGTCTGGGTTTTGTGATCTTTCAAAGGTCTTTTAAAATGTAGACATAATTTCAGAATGTTCACCCTGCCTTCAAATAGTTTCAGTGGAACTGAGGGTGATGAGCTAGTTTCACTTACCTCAGTATATATGGCAAGGACCTATGTTTGGAAACATAAGCTTATGTATGGCTTGACTGCTCATTTAACTAAAACAGACAGCCTGATTTCATGCTGATATCTCTGCCAACCCACAAAGTCACCTGCATTAATTCACCCCAATTCAGAAAAGTAGCTGAGTCTGGTGACACTCTGTTGCAATAGGCAGATTTAAGTTACTGCGTCTGAAAAGTAAGAGGGGAGGTAATGTTGAGTGAGAGTTATGTGAGAAAGAAAAGCCTTGATTAGCCATGGAAAACTTTTTAATAGTTTAGGAGTCTTTTCTGATTGCAGGTAAGTTAGCAACATGCCTTGAGTCAGTTCTAGGGGTGTTGCACTTAGGAGCAGGACCTTTAAAATCCTTTTGAAAACTATTGACTGTCCTGGACTGCCAGGTTACCAATGTATTGTGATACTGTCCTCAAAAGTACCCACATAGTTTGTCTTGTACATGACTAGACTACCTTGGTTCACAAATAAAGGGAGAATTTCCAATTTTCTTGTTAATAAGAGGCATGTAAGCAGTCATAACCATTGCTCTGCTATTTGATAATTGGAAATTTCAGGCACCAAGAAGCATTGCAATGAACAAATCTGCCCAGACCCACAGCCCCCACGATATCTCTTATCTCTCCTGTCACTTTGTTCTCATCTAAGAGGAGGATCAGCCAGTTGTTTCTTATCTAAGCCTCTGCTTCACACACACTTTGGGATCGATGCTCAAATATCCCCCATGGAAGTGATGTTGGTTGTCAGCAGTTTTTTCCCCACTGCCTCTCCTAAAAGCCCCATGTAAATATGTGACAAGGCAGATGGTGTGTAATAACTAATCTCTTCCTATTGGAAGGTCTCAATAAACAGGAATATACAAATGTCAAACTGACTTCAGCATCCCAGGTGGATGTTTGGGTTAACTGTTGTTTGTTGTAGACGATTTCAAGAGCATCTGATTAAAGTTTTATTACAACTTCTGTTTTTCAGTAGTGCTTTTTGACTGATAATATGACTGCAGTTTGCTTCTGTGAGTCCAAAGTGCACTGATCAAAACAAAAGTGATGCTGAGATTTGAAGACATTGTAGGAGTTGTCCTTCTTTTCCTCAGGCTAATCCAAAACCACAATTGAAACAAGTTAATAATTCATCAATATAATGGAAAATTTCTTAAATAAATACTGTACTATGAGCTCTGATTGATTTGAAGGAGAGCAGCTACTATATATTCACTTAAAAGAGAGGGAGTTATTCCTTCTTATCAGTAGAGCTATTTCTTTCCTGCCAGATTGTGCTGGTCAGAAAGGATAAGGGATAAGATCACAGGCCATGTAACAGGGCCTTTCCCCCCTTTTCATAATTAGCAGTCTGAGAGTCAACAGGACAAAACCTGTATTTGTTTCTCTGACACACTGCTGTGCTACTTCACATGAAAGCAGTGCAGTCTTATCTAAGCAGTTTTATACAGTTTGAATTAATCCAACCATTGAGAACAAGCTCACTGTTTAAAGATTTGCAGATACTGTTTCACAGGCCAAGAAACTTCTCAGAGTTTTGTTCAGCCGCAGTATTAGATAAACAAAATGAAAGCAAACTGTGATGCAGTTGTTTTGCTTTTCCTTTCTTTTGCAGGGTATTTGTTTGTCTTCCCTCCTGCATTACGGGCTGCCACAAAGCATTTGTAGAGTGCAGTGACCTTTACAGAAAGACTAGTAGTAGCAAGTGCTTAGGGATCACTGTCTTGATAGCTGGAGAGAGAAGATTATTGTGGCATCAAGGAAACTGATAGAATACAAAAAAGATACAGATTCCTCCCAACCTCAGCCACTTGTAGAGGAGCCAGAGGTGTACTGGCTTCCCGCATGGCTGGTCCATTGGAACAGTCGTGTGGCATGATTTTAGTCCTGGGAAACAGCTGGTCAGTGATACCAGCATAGTTTCTGCTCTTCCTCCTGGAAAATTTAAATGACAAATGTGATTTACCTGCAGACACAGGCAGTGGATGTTTCCCAGATGAGGTTTTAAGGAGAACAAACAGGATGTCTTGAGACTTGCTGCCTCTTGGGAATAGCAAAGGGAGAAGCAGGTGATGTTTAACATTTGAAGAAATCCGGAGGTTGCTCCAAAGGTCGGTCGTAAAGTGCTCTCTTCTTGGTTTGCCAACTTGTGTTTAACGCAACTTTGTTGAGTTTGGTTGCTCAAACTTAATTTATATTTTTTGTAAATTTGTGGTGAAACATGAGTCCATTGGGTGGAGGTGAATATAGCTGGAAGTTCAAATTTTTCATATAGAACAGTTTTAAATATGGTCACTTCTTAATACAGCTGTTAGGAATATGTTAATAAAAAAGCTTTTATAGAAATGTTACTTGTTACTGGGATCCGGATTTTGATGAAGAAATTCACTCTGGTTCGGCTGCCAAACAATTGCATTATGCCATAGGAGTTTGTCATATTGTCAGGTACACCGTATCTTGTTACAAAACCAGAGTGTATTCCAACCTCAGAAAGCATATTTTCTTTTGTCTTTTATCAGATTATCTTTTGTTTCCTGAATACTTCATCATTAAAATATACAAAAAGGTTTGGCAAGCAATGCTTTAAACATATAAGGAGACACAAGTGTTAGAATGGCGATTTTACGAAGAAAATCACAAATAAAACAGGCAAGGAAAGATTTGTGAGATTTGTAACCACATCCAGAGGTAATGAACTGTCAGACCAAAGTAACCATCTTGGGAAATGCACACAGGTGTTTGTGCACACACAAGTGTACACTTCACACACAGTTGCTCTGTGACCGAATCTGCTGCTGGTGATGTAGAGCATGCAGTTGCCTGCAGAGTCACTTTTTGGTGGTAAAAGAGTAGAGCCAATTAAAGATTATGAGCATGGTGTAAATACATGATGTATCTAAGGTAAGTGTTCAATATACTGCAATGCTACATGGATCAAACTTTTCAAATGTAAAAGGTTAAAAGAAGAAGACAAGTTGGTATTGAGAGAACTAGAAGTGGACTTACAAACCTACAAGACCCAATGACTTTGTAAACTTTTGCCTCAGCTTTTGAAAACTTGAACGGAGACTGAATTAACTGCATTTGAGCAAGTGTGTGACCATGTGTCATGACAAAGTCTAAGTTGGAAAGGACCTCTGGACACCATCTGAACTGCTGTAGAAAGTGGTGGCTTAGATTGTGTTATCCATAGCCCCGTCAAGCTCAGTCTTGAATATCCTCAGTGAAGGAGATTCCAGCACTTCTCTGTGCAATGTGTTGCAGATTTTTATTGTTGTCATGGTGAAGTTTGGTGTTTTGGGTTTTTTTATTTCCTTCTAGCCAGACAGAATTTCCAGGAACGGGGTAAGCTACAAAGTCTGGAAAGGATGTAAAGATCTTTTGAAGTGAAAGTTCACAAGAGTTAGAGTGTGATGCTATTTTAAAAGGAGAAGGAATTATTTTCTAGGAAGACAGTGATTGGGACTCAAAAATAGCCTTACGTCTGGATGCACTGTGGTAAGAATGTGTGCTGTAGTTTCAGACTCAGTATTACTGAAGGGATGTTGAACCATGTTGCAGAAGAAAGTCACCCAAAATGGTTTGAGATCTGATGAAACTATTTCTTTCTGAGAACCATGATTTTTTTTATCCATTGACCCTATCAAAATAGAGAGCCTCCTTGATTAAGAAATGTCTCTTGAAGCAGGATAAAATCTACTGGTTTTATATTGATTCTTTAGAACAGCAGTGAAAATCATAACACAAGCTAAAGGTTACAGCTGGAGAATTGGGCAGATTCAAATCAGGAGTAACGCGCAACATTTTTCACAGTAGAAATGATTCATTATTCTGACAAATTATCAAGGGAAGCAAAAGGTTCTTCATCTCTCTAAACCTTCGAACTATGACAGGTTGCTTTTCTAGCTGATATGCTTTAGTCAAACAGAAGTTACTGATGAATATGGCTAGCTGGCAGAGATTTATTGGCTCCTCCTTGGCCTTGGTTATGCAACTGAGGCTCTGCTCTTGGCTATTCATGCAATTTTAATGTTTCAAGGGCTGTTCATAAGGGACTGAGTTTGACCCAGCTGCTTTTGAGTGTAGCATTGTAACAAGAATGAGCTATTTCAGTAGTAAAAAATTGCTTTAGTGTTTAGAAATTTAGGTTACTTAAAAATTTAAGATACAAATAGGAGTTGTAAGGGGAATATTACAAGAAAAGAATCAGAGCAAATAGAATGAGGGTAGAGTTAGGGTAAATAGAATTTACCATTTATAATTAGAATAATAATACGGTTTTTTCCTGGCATCCCAGTCAGGATGCCAATATATAGCTATCATAAACAAGCACAAGAAAGGCCTGAGTGATCACTGCCTCAAAAATTTCCTAGTCTTAGGATGCCCTTAATTCAGAGGAATTTTCTACTTTGACCAAAACTTTTAATTTCTTCTCAGCTATTTCTTGGGAAAAGTCTTGATTACGTCAATAAAAGTTTTGTCAATATTAGAGATCTCAGGATTGTTACTTTGTAAGGTACCACAACACACACCCCATTGCTTCGTGTACTGTTGCTTGAAAGTAATGGATCTTGTTACACTGAATTCTTCTGAACATGGATGAAACTACAAAACACCTTAAAGCAATCAAGAAACAACCCACAACCAAATTATTTTGGGGCATGGTGGGATAAGGAAGAGACAAAAAAACCCTTTCACTGGAGCAATGTTCAACAATGCATAGAAGTGTTCCTGAAAATGGGGCATTGCACCATGCTGACAGTTATTTGGTGGCACAGCAGAATGAGAAATGGAACTCTACCTGGAGGAAGAAGGTGACAGAAATCAGAATGAGTTTTCCAAGGGAGAATGAGAGTGAAGTGACATAGTCTGAGAATGAGCAACTTCTCTTTCTCGGGCCAGAAACAAGAGAAAGGCAAATGCTACATTTACTACAGTAATATGGGAAATCTCTAAGCAGAAAAGAGTTCTTTATATGCCCTTATAATCATAGCAGTATGTAAAAAAAGGAAGGGAAGCAATGTATTGCATATGTAGTGTTGCAAAGTCAAGGCGTAGCATGGATCTTGCTGAAAGCCATACACAATTTTAGAAGGGATTAAGTGAACCCCCGCTGTGCTGCAGAGCTGATTGCAGCAGAAGAGCCTTGTGAACCCAGTGACTGAGGCGAGTGCTGCTCAAAGCTGCCAGTGCTGAGGAGCCTCATGCCAGTAGCTGGGAAGGGTGCCCTGAGTGATGGACAGGAGCTCTGTATGTCTGCGCCTGAGGAAGTCAGGCTTTGATTTGGTTGTGTGTAGCCCAGCTGGAGTTGGGTGTGGGGATCTTCACTCCACTGGATGGATAGTTGGGGTTTGAACTAACAGTTCCAGAATCCATCTGAACCATGTCTACTTTAAAATACATTTACGTGTGAATATATAATTTTCTTGCAAAGTTGTGTTACAGAAACTCTCAACAAAAATTAAAGTTTTTGTGATTTGTGATTTCCAAACATGTGGGGGATAAATTAGTAGTATTGTCAGTTGTAAAGTTGTTATCCAGCTCTGCTTTCTTTCTATAATGCCTGTCTTTCCTTTTTCCTTCTTTCATCTTGGATGTTAAGTCTGTTTTGAGGAAAACCAAATTTCTCATAAGGGCTGATAATAGCCTAAGTTTAAAACAAACAAACAAACAAAAGCTGTCTCTCTCCAGTTTATACTTGTCTGGTCTAGACAGCCTACATTCATAAATATCCCATTATTGCATTAAACCATAGCAAGCTTCACTGTAATAAGCAGGAGAACTAAATTTTCCCCATGTCCCAGTGGTGGACCATCCAAGCTTGTGCAGATGTCCCCACAGAGGTTTGCAGTCTCACTGTCAGCTGCATTGGCTCTGCACAATAAGCAGAGAAGTTAATCTTCTGGTTCTTTTGCTGGCGTTTAAATGCAGAGATGATTTTTTCAAAGACAAATGCTGCTACCAAGAATTTAGAAAGACATTTTGCTTCATAGAATTTCAAAGGATTGCTGCCTCCCCTTGTCGTGGTGAGGCTGGAGAGCTTAGGGAGGGGAGAGGTGGCTGTAGGAGCATGGATGAGCCTGGCAAAGTGGCGGAGGTAGCCCATGGACCCATGCCATCAGCTGAGTGCAAGCGAGCAGCAGTGACCTTTGGTGCCCCTTGGCCGTCCCATGCTAGCAGCCAGGGCCAGTGGTATAACCGCTTGACCTTTCCCAGGGGAAAACTTTCTCCCGTGGCATATTTGTGGAAGTCTCTTGTATTCAGGCTTGGAGAGGAGGGAGATACTGCCCTCTGTTTATGCTGAGGGAGCATATTTGCAGTTGCTGCCAGCAAAGCATTTTGCACAGCATAATGCTATTTGCTAATAAGATGCTAAGATGAGGATGCCAAAGTTCATACCACTTTTAAAGTTCATGTAGTTCTTTTAAATAGTGAAAATGTCACTTGAAGGAATGTCTGTGCGCTGTTGTGTTGTAAGAGTAAAACAATAGCATATTTTACTTGAGACCTTGAAAATATTTTCCTCTTTCTAATAAGATTGAAATAACTTTCCAGCCACTTGCCTGGGAAGTTGGCAAGAGGCTGAAGAACAGTTATAGAGTTTTACTATTTAAGTTGGCTTATGTGGTCATGTTTGTACCTGGATGGAGAGACATTTATTTACTCAACTGTGCAGAAGGAAGTCTCAACTGTGGGAAACAAATCTTAGATTGAGTTTACTTTTAATTGTTTTCTTCACTGAAAGTTGAGAAAACTCATAGTCCTGCATTAAAATGAACATCAAAATGTCACTCAATATCTTAAAAAAAGAGAACAAGAAGCTGAGACATGTTCCACCACGCCTACAACTGATGGAGAATTTCACAAAGATCTGTATTATAACATGTGGTGTTTGTTTACAGTGAAGGCAGTCGTTATTTATAAAAAGAAAGAACAAAAACCAAAAACAAATATTAACATCCATTTTCTGCCTTGCTTTGCAGTGCATGCATATGCAAAAGTTAGGGCTTTAAGTTGTATGAATCACAGAGAATGTGACATTGTCACAGGGATTTTAATGTTTTAATGTTTTTATGTTCCTTAAAAGCTTCATATTCAGTTTTAAGTACATTATTAGAACAGTAGCATCTACTACAGATACTACTTTAAGCTTTGTGAAGTATGCTAGTACTCATTCAGCTGATGAGCTATGGTGTGGGGCTTTCTCTGTAAAATAACTGGAAAAATAGAACAAAATCTCATCCAGACAGAACTGAGCCAAAGGTGGATATTTAGGGCTGTGAGCACAACAGGGATGAATTTGGTTAGGAAGAAGGGCGTCCACCTGCTAGCTTCAAACACTTCTTGTCCTCAGGAAAGACAATTCTTTTCTTAGCTGTTCATCCAAGGTCAATAGGTAACTCTTGAAAGTATGTACAGCAATGTTTGTGCAGTGTGGGTTAAGGGCACTTCCCAGACAGCCTTCCCAACGCACCCACATGGCTGAAGCATCGCAGGTGGGATCTTGACTCATTCCTCTGGCGGTGCAGATAAGCCATAAGCAACGACTAGACAACAGGAATTTCTCCAGTGGAAGGAAATTGCAAGGTGGTTTAAAGTCAGTATGTCCAATGCTACCCAATTTCCTTGTGGCGGTACTGCAGGATGAGGCAGAGGGGTCATGGCCAGTGCTGTCTCTGTCTGGTTGTCCATGGCTGCCGGTAGCTTCCTGGCGACAGCAGGAGCTTAGAAAGTCCATGGGCTACTCAGAGCTGTACCAGGGAGGTCACAAGTTTATTACAGGAGCACAGAGGTAGCAACTTCCCCACTCAGCTCCCTAAATTCAGCCAGATCTGTGGTTTGTGTAAGTTTGGTCATGATAATTTTAGTAATATCTGAAAAGCTCAGATAGTAGTTCACTGAGGCAGAGTAGTTAAATTTGATAGGCACCCAAATAAAATGGAATGAGAACAGTATAAAAACCTTGGAACTAACAGATCTGAAAATATCCCTCAGGATTTCTACTGAAAGCAGAAAAAAAGACAGGGTGAATTTACTTTTTTATTGAAAAACAGCAAACAAAACAGATGGGAGACATCTCAGATTTGTGTCTTCCTAATGTGAAGCACCAAAGGGTATTTTTTCTGTTTTTCATTTTGAACATTGGGGTGGAGATAGATTAATGGGTTTTGGTTTAGCCTCCAGTTCTTACATGTCTTGCACTTGAAAACCATGTTTTTCTCTTCCTTTATACCAGATGTTACACTCTGGAGAATAATTCCTTAGTATTTTCCAAGTTCAGTGAACTGCCTTGTGTTTTAATGATGCTAGTTCGGAAATGTACCAGTTCATAACCAATGATGGACCTAAGGCTGTTTATGGGCTACAGTATGGGATCCATCACAACTGAAATGGCTTAGGAGGATGAAACTTTATCCTTTTGGACAGCTGTGTACATGCACTGAGGCGGGACAACCGAACGAGGAGAGGTGACACCGTTTTTTTTGCATGATGAGAAGTTGAGGAGTTTGCAGTTATTTAAACATTTCTTCAGGATTTACAGGATGAGTGATCCCCAGGTGGCAGAGCAGCACATGGTAAGTTCAGATTGTTGATTACTTGCTTAAGCTGAGTATGTTAAGGTAGTTTAGTTAATATTTGTGAGCATATTTTTTTGCTTTTATAGGGATGGCTTAGTGAAATAGGAACAATTTCCTGCTGGATTTCTTTTGTCTTCTCTTTGCGGACAGGGTGTAGCACTAGGCATTTCTCTGGAATTCTCAGTTCCATTTCCAGGCATTATTTCCAGCAAACTAATTATGGGAGATCATTTACTATTACTCACTCCGTTACACTTTTTCCTTTGTTTTGAAACATGTTTCTCTCCTTGCTTCATTCACTTTCTTTTATGCAGCCGTTAAACCCTGAACAAGCTGTCTGAATAAGTTTGTCCCTTAAGATTTTCTGCCTTTAAACCCCTCTTGGAGACAGGCACATTCCTCTGTGAGATCTGTGCGTACCATGGCATCTTTGTGGACTAACATGGTGCAGCTGCATGGCTAGTTAACGCAAGCAATCTCGCTAATTAATAGAGGCTCCCCTTAGGGAGTGGAATCTATGATTCAGTACTCACCCTGGAGGAGTTACCTAAAATGGATCAGATTACATACATCTTAAAAATGCCCACTGATTTTTAAGGGAAGCTAGAGTGACAAGCTCAGCTGTGGGAATCTACAACGTAGATGTCCAGGGTTAGCATTGGGGAAGATCAGTGTTTGAATAGTTTTGTCTTCTAAAAAATTTTAATTAGTGGAGTTAGTGCATTGCCGTGCTTTTCTTGTTTTTCATTAATTTTGAGCTCTGTGGGGAAGAGACCATCTAACTTCATGTTTACCCAGTGCTTAATGCATAGTGGATACTGTCATGATGTTCGTTAATTAGGGCAATAACAATTTTTAGAAATTGAGGTCAAGGCTGACAAAACCACTGGTGTTACAGTGCAACACAAGAGCTGCAAAACTGTTCAAAATTAAGAATTCTTACTTCTTACTCCTGTTTCATGAAAAATATTGAAATAGCTGAGGACCTTTTAGATAAATTACAGTTTTTAAACAGCTGCATCAATCAAGTTACAAATAGAAAGCATAAAGCACCATGGAATGGTACATTTTCTTTCTATAGTTACACCATTGTGGCGGTAGTTCAAAAACCAGTAGAAAGAAGAAACAAAACACGGTTGGGTAGTTCTAATACGAGGATATATAAAATGTCACACAAGGCATAGAATCAAATAGTAGCTGGGAAGGGTGCTGGACAGACTTTAAAGCTGGTTTACTGGTTTAGCTGGTTTACCAGACTTTAAGACTGGTTTAAATTCAGAAGTGCTTTTGGTTACTTGCTTGGGTTTTGGTTTGGTTTGTTTTTTGTTTTTTTTAATTAAAGTACCATTGTTTTCTCCTATGGCCTTTCCTTCAAGGGCTTCTCATGTAGTTGTTTATTAGTAAACAGCTGCTTGCAATGACAGATGATTACTTTATAGCCGTGGTGGTTTCTGCTAGATGTGTTTGTTGATTGGGGACTGGTTGCACTTCTGCTTGTTCTAATTTAATTCAGATACGAACATGTAAGTATTCTTAAACTGGGCAGATAACTCTCAGAAAAGCTACAAAAAGACCAGAGAACAACCATGATTATACATAGCACTTCTGACCTTTAGAAACCCTTAAAACATACTAAATATACATGCTCATATGAAAGCTTTTATATAATATATATATAATTGCTATTTATATATTAGCTGCCTATATATTATGTGTGTGTGTGTATGTATATATTTTAAAGTAAAGATTATTACAAACATGTTTATTGAGCTCTGAGAACACTGAAGTAAGATACTTGCTTGATACTTAGGTACAACAGTATCAGAATTGTTGGTGTTGTCAGCTGGTGTATTTTACTAACTGTTCAAAGTGTTTAAAAGATGGAATTTATTGGAAATTGAAATCTGTAAGATTCAAATAGTTAAAAAATCTATGTTTGAAAATACAGTTCAAAGCTATAAGATAAAAATTCATTAAATTGCAGTTACACAGTTACCACTTTCTTGTAAAAAAATTGAGGCTAAATAATTGTAGTTGAGTACCTGATATAAGTTGATCTTTCAATTGGGATAGTTTTGTCCACTGTAAAGTTGAAAGGAGATTGAAATCTGGGAGCTTAGACTTGCATAGACTTGAAGCTTACTAAACCATGAAAGATGCCAAGTTAAAACATTACTCATGTTGGTCATCTGAGTGTATTCTCACAGCTTTGAATAATCAGGAAAGTATTGTCTCTAATGTGTGGGTAATATAATTTAGTACAAACAGGTCATTGTAGCTTCATTTGAATTGTTTCATTGAGGTCCAGGGGATGTTGGATATAGTAACCTAAAATACTGAGCTTCTATGACATCATAATTAGACTATTATATCCTAGTCTGTACGTTATTATTTTTTGAAATGTTTTATTTTGAAGTGAAAATGTTGTATTTTTTTTTCTTGTGCTTGCATAAGATGAGCTACATAATGACTCCTTAGGGATATGTCTCAAAATGATTGACAGTTGGTAAAGGCCAACTGTAAAGAACTGCAAAATTATTTTCAGACTTGATGTTAAAATGGGAGGTGAAGTTCAATTTAAATAACTGTAAAATGTACCACGTAAGGAAGACTAATCTTAACTTCAGTTATAAAATGGTAAGCACTGAGCTGAACATTAGCATTCAGGAATAAGATCTGGGTGTTATTATGGATCCATGGAAATGTCAGTGTAGGGTTCAACAACAATCAAAAAAGCAGATCTGATGTTTGCAGTTATTAGAAAAAGAGAACAGAAAACAAGACAGAGTATCACCTTCTGCTATATAAATTTATAGGGCATCTGTGGTGTGTGCAGTTCAGGCATCTCTAACACCAAAAAGATGTAATAGAACTGGGGGACAAGGTTTGGAGTACACCACCAATGATTGAAGTTAGGGAGTGGCTCCAGGGACAAGTCAGCACAATAAGCAATGAGGTGACCGAGTAGGATATGATGGAGGGGAGGAAGAATAGGCGAGTTACAGAGCTGCAAATTTTTAGGGACCAGGAAAGAGTTTTGGGGTAGCATCACTACTTGCATCCCTGTTCTTAACCTCTTCCCTGGGTATCTACTTCAAGGTGGTGGTGGAAACAGGCAACTGGAGTACATGGCCCTTCAGTCTGGTCCTTCTTACTCCTGAAATAACCTCTAGGCCACAGTAACCCCCTGGGTGGCTAGGGTGAAGTACAGCCTAACACTAGGAGAACCACCAGGTTTGATGAGAAAAGTGAAGACTGCCATTTGAGTCCCCTGCCATAAACACTAAGCCCAGAACACCTCCAGCTCTCCAAATCTCACCACACTGTCTTTCTCCAACTGCTTCCATATATCCTGCTTCAAATAGTTTTTCTTCTTCTTCCCAGAAGATTATTTTCTCGTCAGTATTTTCTCCTCTGGTATGCTGTTGTTTGAACCGTTTCTTGAGGTTGCTTTGAAGATCTGCTTCCATGACTCAGACAAGCAGTTTTTCCTTTTGTTCAGTAGCTGGTCTGAAATACAAATGAAAGCCTGTTTGCTTGTGTGTGGCTTACTCTGTTCCAAGTATAAAAGTCAGAGGAGTGGGAGGCAGGAGCAGACTGAAAATCTTCCAGCCCCATCCAGCCTTGTGTCACACTGAGTTAAACTCTCACCTACTTAGTGACATGCAACTTATATCATACTGCATATGAGCTTTGACTTCGTCCTGCTAAATTGAGCTTGAGCTTGTGAGACTTAAATGTCAGGAGGCTACAGCGGGTCAGAGCAGCAGAAGAGCATGAGTTAAAGTTGACCATACTGTTACATTTGTGCATTACAGCTGTACATAGCTGCTATTGCCTTTAAAGAAACATTGACTAAGAATTTGCACTTTGTCTTGAAAAAATCATGCAAGTGATAAATGAAATTATTAGACAGAAGGCTTAGATAAAAGTTTCCTTTTTATTTTAGCTTGTTTATCCTCTTGCTGACATTTGTTGTACATTTGGTCAATACTTCATCTCTTCTTTGGTTGGTTGTTTTGGTTGTTGTTTTTTTTTTTTTACATAACTGGTAGTCTACAGGAGTAAGAGGTAACCCTACAGTTGTAAACTCTGTTTCCTTTGACATCTTTTGAAAGAGGACGTGTCTTGCTACTGATTTAGAAAGGGGACTAGGGGACTGTATTTGCATAAGAAATTAAAAATTTGATTTAGAATAAGTTAGCATTATTTAATGTACATTTTTAATGCCAATAGAATTCGATGGTCTGATTTCTGTTCCTCCCCTATAATGCATACATGTGCAATAGAAAACTTGTTGTGTAATATATTTATCAAAATATTCTGACTGTTCAGTAAGATGGTCATCCACACGCAAGCTAGGTACACTTTTCAATAGTTGTTTATGGGGGTAAAGACCTTTCTTTCTAGGATACACTCTTAGCGCCTCTCTACTGATTTTCAGCACTTAGTCAGTGTATATTGCTTTGGTTGCAGAAGGTCAACTCTAATGAACTGGGCAAAGAATTTGGTTGTGACCTATGATCCCTTTCTTTCTATGGACTTACTCGTGAACTAAATCCTCCTTTGATAGTGCTTGATAAGAGTAGCATGTGGACTTTAAATCCTTAGAAATTATTCTAGCTAAAGAGCAGAAAGAATAAATGCGTGTTTCATGGCCTGCTTACTCATGGATAACTTTGCCTGAGATAACTGATGTGTAAATGTGGAGAACAAGGAAGAGAACTGTGTCTGAGCTGCTTTTGAGGTTTTGTGGCCAAGTGCCTTCTGGTTCCCCTTCCTGGAGGTTTTATGGCCAGCAGGGAGTAAGTAGGGGTTTTGGCTCTTCACGATCAACAGCATTGTGTCAAACCTTAAAAAAGATGGAAATATGTAAAATTGACAGTAGTCTGTTATATAGTTTAGTTTAGTTAGATGGTAATTTTGGCTTTTTTTTTTTTGGCATGTAATTACAAATAGAAGTGGACAGTTTTCAGCTGTGTTTAAATTGTTGCTTGCTACTTGAACATAATAAGCTACATGCAAAGCTGATTCTTGATGTGAGCCTCGCATGATTTCTTCTAATTCCAACTTGAAAACAGTCTGGTTTTGAGCCTGCTTGCTGTACCTTTCATGCCTCCATGAGGCTCTTGACCTGATGCTTTCTAAATCCAGAGTTTATTTTTCCTGAGATTGCCTCAAAAGGAATCCCTCAAAAGGAATCTCAACCAAAGAAGGCTTTGATGAGATTTGTAGAGGATGTGCAGTAAGATGTGAGGGAGAAAGAAAATTATTAATTAGTTTTCAAAAATAAAAATAATCCATTCCTATTCCAGATCTCAGGAATCCTGTGTGAGCTCTTGTGAATGTTCCTATTTAAGTGCGCTCTTCGTGAATGCATGCAGCATCTTATTCCCAGCACTGTTTAATCGCCAGTACTAAAAATCCAGCCTCTCCCCTGGGACACGCGACATCCTTCTGGCCAGCTTTTATTAGATTAACAGAAAGAAGGAAGGCTCACTACTCATGTCTTCAGTGTGGCATAGGTATTTCCCGTTTCTAGAGGAACACAATGGAGGAAGCATATTCCTCTACTTGTCTTTTTGCAAGACCTTTTGGGGCCTTATGGACCTGTAGCAGTGACTGCAGCATTTTGCTGTGTGGCTTGGCTATCTGGCCATTGCTTACATCAACACACCTCTCCCACTCTATAAACCATAAAGATCATCATAGAAGCATGAGCTAAGCTAGATAAAGTTTAACAAATTTAGTGGCATGGAGTGAGGAGTGTTTGGGACAAAAAGGTAGGTTCAGAGGGCAGGAATTGGAAGGATTACCAGGTTTAAAACTGCTTTCATCTACCTGTCCTGAGAACAAGGGTGCCCTGTGCCTCGTTTGGGGCTCTGACATCCTCAATAGTTCCTCTGGAAGAAAGAGAGGAGCAGAGGGGAGGGACAGGCTGCCTGGCTCCTTGGTAAGAGAGTGAGGCTCAAACCAGTCTTTTGGTTGCATAACATTGCCAAGGAAGCAAGTCTCTGGGGGAAAAAAGCACAAGAAAGAAATTTAGTAATCATTAAATTAAATTATATAGAGAGAAGGTTATAAAAGCTTTTAACGTATTTTTTTACAGACTTTATTCATGGCAAAGTCTTTTTTAATAGCGAAAATAGCAGAGAATGGAGCTTATACTGTGACACTTCACTGCACAAAGGGAAATTCCTCCTCTGTGCAGTAGGAAATGCCACAAATGCATTCCCTGTGAGGTGTAACCATTGTACACAGCAAATACAGTACTGAACTTTTCAGGAAAAACATGAGCCTTCGACTAGACTCTGTGGTTAAAACAAGTTGAATTTAATCGTTTTCTAGCAGCAGAAGAAACAGCCTGGCTGCACTGTGTGGGCCATTGGTTAGTTCTTCAGGCAGCTCCCGAAAGCATTTTGTCTTTGTCCTTGTGCCTCTGAGCATTTGCAGAGTGAAATCACACCATGTTCTGTGGCTTTGCTAGCTTTGCAGTTTGCAAGCTGTAAGTATGAATTCAGATGATTTGATTGAAAAAGAGAGGCTTGGACAAACTTCTGCGTATTGCTGTGAGCCAGGGTGAAGTCAGTAAACCTCTTCATTATCTACTAATGCTGGAAACAGAAAGGCAATAACTGCAGGAGGGAAATAAAAGGCGAGTCAGAAACCAAGTTACGCATCCATGATGTCTCGCTGGCTGCCTTTGGTGCAGTGCTGAGCAGTGGTTATGAAACCGTGCCCTGCGTTTACTCATATCACTTCTGATTTGGTAACCTGGTGGCTGAGTGGCAGATCAGTGCCTCCCTGCCCTGGTGTGGACACCCCTGTTCCCCCTGCTCTGCAGCTGCTGCCAGGAGCCTTTCCAGAGCATGGCCTTCATCTGAGGAAGGACACAGGCACTGAGGCGATATGTGCACCAGAAGCACAAATGGGAGTTATTTAATACAGTGTGAAGGCAAGCTCTGTCAATCAGGCCTGTGCCAGGGCACTTAGGATTTCCTTTATTCAGGAAACTTATGTCTGGTGGAAGTGGCTGTATGTGACAGTGCTGCATTTGCTGATCCCGTCCTGCTGTTTGTCTGCATATCTCATTTTGGCATGGATATTCCTTAGTCTGGGAAAGTACTGGTCTTTTGAAGAGGAAATCTCGTGTCTCTTCTCTTCCTAAGTGTTTGTAAAGAAAGACGGTATTGCTGAGTGAAAATCAAGCATCTTGATTTCCAGTTTCGTAGAGATCCCCCAGTGCTGATGCAGGCCTGAGGGAAGGTCCTCTCACTTGCCACGAAGGTGGCTGGAAGGATGTGGAAGGTGATCTCTTTCTCTCTCAGATACAATGTTCAAGATGGGCTGTCCTGGCCCTGCTGTTCAGATTTTAAGATCTACTCTTCTTTTGCAGCCATGTTTGAGATAGTTGATCTGTGTAGCAGTTGAGTCCACTGTGTGCCTGAAATAGTGACATGGGGTTTGGGAAGATGCTAGACAGAGACCATAAAGTTGCTTCTTCCTCTTTTGGTGTTCTCGTTCACTATTAGATAACAGGATTGGCTTAAATATGCTTTAGCCTGTCATGGAGCATGTGGACATGAAGAGGAATACCAGAACACTGGCAGCATTAGGGGGAAAGAGATAGAAGGTTCTTACTCATATTTTTTCAGAAATTAAAGTGCAACTTTTTAAGACCTTAGCCTAAGTGTCACAATTAAGTTCATGTTAAGAGAATAAAAACAGGCCACCATTGCTTACAAGTGATCTTGGAAGCATGTAGAATGAGGAAGGGCATTCTGCCTTCAAACTGGGCTAGTCCTCAAACATATTAGCATCTGATGGCCACCGAGAAGCTTGCCCACTGTGTCTTAGACTGCTCTGTGCTAGCTAAAAATACATTTCACCTATTTTCCCCAGGCCATTTTGTTCAGATCTCCCCAGAGTGTCCTCTTTAACCAGATTTAAGAAGCTAACTTGCCTTAAGAGGATCCCAGGAGGAAGATGGATGGCCTGTCAATCACTCTTAAAAAATGCAGAGACAAAGACGAGGCAGTCTGTGGACTTGCCCAAGGACTTCATGGGAGTGGCAGCGAAAGCAAGAGCTGGGGCTGCTCCACAACCCAGGGGAGCACTGCAGCATCAGCAGAGCTGGCTACATGGGACCATCACCTCCAGGAGCACAGAGAGTCCTCTCTATCTCCTGCTGCTGTGTCTGTCTCACCAGAGGGACCACAGAGTCTGGGAGTGAGACTCAGAGTAAACCTGGGCTTTCTGACCAGGGCCAGTGCTGTGGCAAGGAAGGGGCCAGCTGGTCAGCCTTGTCATGGCCCTTTCAGATCTTACACAAAGACTTGTAATTACATTTAGGTTGGATTTAAATAATACATGAAAAGCCAAGTCTATGATCCTGCATTTAAATACAGCAACTACTCTGCTTTTCTGGTTTAGTGAGGATTGTGTGAATCAAAAATACCTTACTCATCTGCAAAAAGGCTTAGTCCCAGCAAATCATGGCTTTAATTACAGGAAATAATCATGAACTACTTTATATGCAATTAAAGACACTTTCTTTTGGAGATATTTTTGTAATTTGTATTTTTCCTAAAACCAATTATCCAAAATATTATACTCTTTCATGCCTGCAGTGCAACTTTGACTTGCATGTAAATTGAGTTTTCGAAATGAAACTTTCTTTCTGTATAATTGAAACTCGGGGACTGTTTTACCTTTATCTAGGTAATTGGTTAATAGGTCAGATTACAGCTGCTGGTTAGTTGTAGCAGCTAACAGTGCTATGCCACAGTTTGTTCATTTAGATAATTGTATTAATTTAAAATGTAAATTGACACAATTGCAATGGAATTTTTTTTAAATGACAGCATCTTTTAGGTTAATGTCTTATCAGCCTTGAATGAAATGTTGAAACTCTTTGAAACAGAAGATACCTTTCACACTGAAATTTAATATAATGCTGGTCCAGAGCCCATTAGTCTCATGGGAAGACCAGTGTTGGCTCTGGACCATACTTATAATTTTATTGATCTGTTGAAACACAGCAGCCCATGAAGAACAACATTCTAATTCAGACTGAACGGTGGTGCAGTCCAGAACCTTCGCAAGCATCTACAATCAAGTAATGGAGTATTTTGTGGCAGTGGTGGACTTAAAGGCTGGGTCCTGAAGCGTACGTGCCCCTGTGGTAGCTACAACCCATGACATGGGAAAAAGAGAAAGGAAGAAATTCTGTCGTCTTGTTCTTGAAGTGACAGTTCAGGAATATCCTTCACCTGTAATGAGTATCTTTGAGTCAGAAACAGAAACTAAGCAAACATCCAGGAAATGTCAGCATGATCCTTTCTGTTTAGCAGCCAGGACGAGGAGCTGTGCTGCTTTCAGTCCAGGTTCTGATTGTGGCACCGTCAGTGTCTGCGCTCCTGCTCAACTCTGGGAGGAGGCTTATGCCCCTCATGGGCAACAGCTCACAGCTCCTGACTTAGCTGTCAGTTTTAATGAGAGATATCACCCCAAAGAGAGATGGGCATGGAGGCCCTTTTGGGAACTCATGGGCTCGGGGAACAAGCAGCACATCTTGGAAAAATGGTATCCTGTCCCAGAGAGCTTTGATATTGTTTAACTGAGTTTGAATGTTCTCCATAAATTTATGAGATAGATGAAAAACAGGGGCACAAAGGGCCTAGTTAAAGGAGAGTGCTGGCCCTCTGGTATGCCTTGGCTTGGGTGAATTTAGGTAAGAGGCTTTCGCTGCCAGGGTATCTGGAACACCATTCTGGGGCAGTGCAAGCAAAGCAGTTACTTCCAAAAATCAATCACTTCCTATGCCTGATTGTCTGCAAGTCGTTCTGCCCATGTGCTCTCATGGCCGTTACAGCTGAGCTATCCCGGCGCCGTCCTCCTTAGTAAATACGTGACTGGACTGAAAGGATATGGCTGGGTGATGGAAAAGCCATCACAGTTTTCTAGAAGCAGCTTTGGGAAACCTTCTGCCTCAAAACCCAGTCTACCTGTGAAGCAAATTTCAAGGGGCCTCGTTGCACCACCACCCAGTGCCACCACCAAAGCACCGCCATCAGCGTGGGTGTTGACCACTTGAGCAGGGCAGGAGTTGGCGCACCTCTGTGAGTATTGCTCATGCTTTCTATCAGTCCTCATCTGGAATGTGATCTGGGGAATTTACAGAATCTTTTAATTCAGCTGTCAAAACTATGCAAACTTAATTATAGGATGGATTTGGCATAAAAGCTTGGACGCAGTGTTTTCCTCCAGCATTTGTATTTGCTGTTGGAAATGCTTCAGCCCATAAATCTGTGCAGATAATGCCAACAGCAAAAATCACTAACAAAACATAGTTTTACAGGTGGTTTTAGGTGAATTTTCCATCAACTTTATGTGCCTGTACCATATCATTATATTCTTTTCTCAGCCATTAACTTCTGCTGCGAAGCATGAGATATTAAATTCCTTCTGGCTTTGTTGTTTGCATCTGTCGCCCTTGCACATGTGCCTGGTAAACGTGCCTCAGTTCATGGGGTGCCCTGTGGCCCCTGGATGGAGTGCAGAGGCGGGGGTCCCCACGGTGTGAAGCAGAGTTCCCCTTGGAAGCCAGGGTAGAGGCAGGCATGGGGAGCCAAGAGACGGGATGGGGCTCCCAGTGGCTCTGTCTGTACTTGATATGAGGAATACCATGAATACCGGTGGTAATGGCATCTAGTTAAGGAAATGAGAGCTCTCTGGATTTTACTTTCTTAAAGGCAAATGGCTATGAAAATATATCTGTTGAAGGAGAAAGGCAAAGGCTTCACTGAAGCATGTAAGAGCCAGCTGGGAGATGAGGGTATCCAGGGCCACTTTTGTGACCTTCGGAAAGCCATTTGTCCAATAAGTATAAATCAACTGTTATAAACTTGCTGCTATAAACTGCAGCAGGGCTAAGTTAGGGTAAAATGGCCATTATGGCTCTACTGATGTACCAACCCACTATGCTGCTTTACTCTTTTCCCGCACACTGGTTAAAGGCTTACTGAAACAGGAGAAAAATATCTTTAGTGTTGGGAAATGAGAGGAGAAGACAAGTTGTTTCACCTTATGCATAGGGAGGGAGATGAGGATATGTGGTTGTGGTAGAAGCAGGAGAACTGCGGAGGTGGTCCCCCCACTTCCAGCTGCACTGAGCTGTTAGATCAGGTGAGCCATAAATATATGTCTTCAGCCTTTGATTAGTTCAGGATGTAATCCTTCATCTTTGCCCATCTCAAGGAGTCACTGCCGAAGCTCTTTTACTAATAGCAAAAATATTTATTCAGATACAAGTGTAACCATTTGTTTCACTTGTCCCACCAGGGACACATTTAAGTAAATGAGAGTGCTGCACACCTAATTAGAGGCAGAGTTATGTCCACAGTCCTGTGCCAAAATGCTACATCATGAACTCATGGAAACTTAATACAGTCACAATGTATTTGCTATATTTAGATCAGAGTTTAAAAATTAAATGAAAGCCAATACACTAAATAAAACCCTGTGGTTTATTATAATAATAAATCACATACAGGGATCTTAGTGCGGGTGAGGATGAAATTGTAAGTACATTGACATTAATGGCATAGCACCTCTTGACTTCAGTGGATCCAGGATTTCTTTGGTAATGTGCTTAGAGTCTTAATTTACTAGCAAAGTAAGTCGTTAGGGATTTCCTGTTTCCCCCACAGCCACCTATGATGTGATCAGCTCCTGAGACAGTACTAAAATATACTCAGCTGGATTTCTCTGTCAGCATCAGCTGCCTCCTTTTTTCATCTGCCTCCCAAAGCCATTTCTCTGTTTCTTGCTGACCTGTCTGCAGCACACAGCCTCGTCAGGGGTGCCAGCTTATTTGGCTTTTGGACTCATTTCCTAAGAGGAGCAAGCTTATGTGTTTGATTATGTGTCTTTTTGTCCACAAAACTGTCTTGGCCAATTTCATTAAAGTTTGAGAGGAGAATAGCTCTCCTAAAGGTTACAGGGTAGAGGAGGCAACCCCGAGTGAGTGCCCTATGCTGCCCCAAGCCCACCTTGGGAGGGAGATGGGGGCAGCGCTGAGTGCAGATTGCAGGCAGCACTTATGTTGCTCTGAACTGGTGGTGGCAGAGTCTTTCTGGTGAGGGAGCGTGGGTGGGTTTCGCACTGTTGTGGTGGGTACACAAGAAGGGGTTAGGAGACAAAGGACATGAAAGGAAGGCAAAACAAGCTTCAGAGCTGATTTTGTAGATCTCCTCTTCCCCACCCCAACCCCAACATTTTTGTTTCATGTGACTTCAACACCTTTCATTTAATGATGGTAACATGATGATCTTCGTCGAGGTGGTTGATTACATTTATTTAAGAGGTGTCTAGTGATGGCAAAGCAATGATGACAATCGATTTGCAACTTTTTCTCTGCTTTGCAAAAGGCATGCAAGTTTAATTTGCACTAGCTGATAGAAGCAAGTGAAGGGAAAATCGTTTGTAATTAGGTAGTAATTACTAGTATACAGCAATAAAACTTAGAATACTTATTTCTTGAAGAAAATTAATTTCTATTATTACATGTTATGTTACCATAAATAAATGGAAATTAATGTCCTTGGAGATCTAAAACAATATGGAAACCTGCATAAATGCTCCAAATAGATAATTTTAACAGCTTTTGTGTTCAATTGTTGACACTGGATTGATGTGGAATATCTAATATTGTGTTGGTTTAGCTGTAGGTTTATGAGCTGCGAAAAAGATAAGGTGTATGTTCTGTCTGTACCTTATTTTATTCCCTGTGTACCCATATTCTCATTGCCTTCAGAGGTATTTGGGGATGTACAAGAGGCACAAGACTGACTACTAATGTGCTGACTACTCCATCTTACTGTTTTGAAGGGTTTAGCAACTCCTTTATAGAGACTTTTTCATTCATTCTACATCTTTTCCTAGTCTTACCTAAATAACTCAATTTGCAGGCTTCTGTACATGTGTTTATCTGTAAAGGCACCAGTATTCGAGTACTGTGGATGTTAGGCAGGTTTCTTGAAGTTAAGCATATGTGTGTTTCTGCAAAGTTTAAGCAGAGACAAGGAGACATTGAGCTGGCTTCTGAATAACAAATACCTTCATTTTTAGTAGAAGTGAGAAGTGAAATCTTCCTTAGAAGGTTGCAGACAGGTTTCATGGGCAGCAAATGCACTGGGGAATGATCTATAAGCACCTTTTTTCTGCTAGATCAGAGCAGAAGTATGTTTATTCTTATATATCACTGTAATGAGGGCAGTGCAGTGGCAGGCAGACACCTGTCAGACCAGCAGATTGAAGGAGTGAGGAGAAAATTCATAGTTCTTCTTTGATCTTGTAAACCAAGCTTATAGTTCTAGTGAGACTGCAATTAGGGTAGTAAAATAAGCTGTAACTAGAAATTAGATTATGGTGGTATGTTACTGATGAAAAGGAGAATTCAGTTATAATGTTTACTCCCTTATTATTTATTTTCTTTTCTGTAAGGGAGTCCTTTTTTTTCTGTTCGGTAGGTAGGATTAATCTGTAGCCCAGTTTGCTTACCCCACCCCATGCCTCCAGTCTGTGTGTGTCAGGAGAAGGATCCTATGCACAACTGTTCCCAAGCAAAGCCTGATGCCTGCAAGCAGCGGAGAGAGTCATTTAGTGCATATATGGTGGATCCTCTAGAGATAAGCTCCTGCCTCTAATGTCTTCCTTCCTGTTCATTATTTAATGCCTATTTTATTTTGGGCACAGAAACCCCTCAAAAAGACCCAAATAGAAATGGGCACTGTTCTCTACATCAACTGTTTCTGCCCTGCAGATACAAAGGGAATAGTTTATTTTCCACAGGAAGAGTTGCCAGGGGCCTTTTAGCCAATTACTGCAGTGGCGTGTAGACCACAGCAAAAGAGGGATTACCTCTGCCTTCCGTAGTGAACATTAACCACTGCTGTGCTACAAAAATGAACCTTTTATATTTTATCTACTTTGATACTCTAAGGAAATGAGAAGTCTTGAAATGACAAAGCTCTGGTAATAATGAGGTGAGTTATCACCGCATGGTTATTATCAAGAGCGTTTTCTTTTCATACTAATTTGTGTTAGAGAAGAGTCCTGTCCCTTGTTTGCCTTGGAAGGAAAACCATTCAGTTTTTACTCTAGTCAGATTTCTGGGAAGAATGAAACACTCCTATTGTTCATGAAGGAAAGCTGACCTCATCGAACCTGGCCCACCAGTTGTCTTCCTGGAAGCCACACACGGTCATGGCTCTTGTCATGTCTGAGGTTTGTCGAATCTCACCTTCAGCTCCTCCGCAGGTTCAGCTGCTGGCACTGGCAGTCAACTCTGCATTTGTTACCTCCAGTAAAGTTATCTTATTTGCAGTTAATCAAACAGTGTGGAAAAAAAAGTTGGACTTGGGTGTTTTTGTGACCACTATAGCCATAAGGCAGGAATTCTTTTGACAACGAACCACAGCAGTTCTCCTGTAGATGCTGGTGAACCTGGAAGTGAAAGACACTATTTAGCACCCACTATGTCCCTTAGGTAAAGTAGTTTTAAAGATTATCCCTGTTCATGGGCTTGATGTCCTTCATGCCTTATTTGGAGTAGACTGACCAAAGACAGCAGCTGATGTAGATACAATTAATTGCAAATAAACCATATACTTAAATTTTATACAATAGCAGCTGCAGAGGAAGTTTGTCAATCACTATCCACTGTGACTTTGCATTGTTTTAATGCAAAACTCTCTAATCGTGTTTTGTGCATCAATCCATGAGTTTTCACTGAAAGCATCCAGATGTCCAATGACCTTTGCTGTAGGATTGTGCTCCAGAGTCACTAGCACAAGCATGGAGCCATTTGTTTGAAGATTCTTTTTGTTGAGTTTCAAGCATGAAATTACATTTCTGTCCAGTAAAACTGTGGAGCAAACCAACAAGAGCCTTTGCAGTGTTATGCTGCAGTGTACACTTGCAGTGTGGTGCTATACTACTACTTTTTAGTGTCAGCATACTGCAAAAATAATCACAGCGTATAAATCAACATATGAGCTTTCCAGAATTACATGAGGTGAGTTTTAAACTTAGTTAACAACATGGATAAGGTGGCATCTATGTAACTTTGTCCTTGTCTGCTTTTCATGTAGATGCTCTCAGATGCTTGCAGATGCCATGTATAAAGTTTCTGTGTACTATAGGACTTGTATTAAGCATCTCAGTATACCCAGCAGCAGTTACAAGAAGCAAGAAGAACCTAACTGCAAATAGGAAACTTCTTAATCTCTAGTAAGGGATTGTTTGAATTTTTTTTTTCAGAGAAAAAAGACATTTATAAGAAGTTTGTGCCACTTTTAAGCCTAGCAGAATAACCCATTTGGATTCTAAAGCTAATTGGAAAGCAGATTTCAGCAATTGTTCGAGTGTCAAGAAGAAAGGCACTTAAAAATTGACAAAAAAGAAGTGCAAATAACTTTGTAAAGCTTTACTAAAGACCAGATACTGCATAGCTGGATATGCTCCCATAAAGGATCTTAAAGAACTACAGGAGTAGAAGCTCTGGGATTCTTCCAGGCATGTGAAGTAATGCCTTGCATTGTTATATGGGCAAGGCTGTTTTTCTTGGCCATAATTTAGGAAGGTTTTTGTATGTTAGCATCAACGGATTAGAACTTGAATAACAAATCTTGGATATAATCATCGTAATCTGTTCCTGTTGGGGAGGGACAGAAGGAAAAATAGCTCATTGTAAAGTAATTTAAACTTATTTGATGAAAAAATATAAGTTATTTGGTTAGAATAGCTCATCATTTAGGTGGATTTTTTTTGTTGAGTGATTCATAATCATATAATCTGCTTTAAGAGTTCCTAACTCAAGCACACTGCATTTGTGAGCTCTTTGTATTGTACTTCTTGGTATCTCGTGTCTCTGTCATCGACTCAAACTCTTTGAGTTCCATATTGAAATGGAGTGATTGAACATGTCAGGCTGTCCCATAAAACAAAAATGGATGAAGTACAATTGATTGCAGTGTGTTCTTATTGTGTACCTGCCTTAAGAATTACTCTTTATAGGTCTTTGGAACACGGTGTAACTGCAGCTCATATGCATTCATATACATGCTTATGTCCATCTATAAATTATTTTTTACATGTGTCAGTATGGATTAGAATTTACCTTTTTCTTGCCCTGTGATTGTGGATATTCTTTGAAGGTGCCTACGTGAGGGTGCCAAGCAGTCACAGCTTGGTGAACCTTCGGGCACTCGTGCTAGGGGGTGTTTGTTAGTTCTCAATTCAGGAATCTGAAAGGTAGAGCATCTTTCAAACAATGATGTCCATAAACTGGAGATTTTGCAGAACAGCAACTTTTGCCTAGTCTGGGTAAAATCTGAGAAGAAGGTAAATCTGTGGTAAATTTGAAGGTTAATTTATTTGAAGGTAAATGTGTGGGGATGAAAGAAATGCAAATTTGTGAGCAAGAAGGATGAGAGAGATGTATGTATTCTCATTTGCAATATACAGAGTATCAAGCATAATAGGAGTTACTTTGGTTTCTTTGCTTTTCTTCTTTTTTTCTTGTTGTTTTTTTTTTAAAGAAAAACATAATTTAAGTGAAAACTATTACATGAAATAGAATATTTTTATTTATTTTATCACCCAGATATCCTGATGCACAAACTGTCTCAAATTCCTCCATTTCCCAGCAGTTCCCAATTTCTTGCACCTAAACACAAAATCTGCATGCTGATTTGGTAGCATTTTTGATAACTTAAAAGAGTCTCAATACATTGCTTTGGAGGAGTCAAGTGTCTTGTTGATACTTCTTTTAAGTTGCTGACTTAATTAACACAGTCATTACAAAGGCACCCAGCATATTCATTGGTCTTTAGATGAGTTTCTTAGTGCATTAAGGTTTTGTGGGGCACAGTGCTGTGGGGTCATTCCAGTGTTGCCTTCATTTACACAGGTTTTGGTCAACTGCATTTCAGGTTCAGAAGGATTTACAGTGTTCTTCTGTGTATCATAGTGCTTCAATGTGACATTTGCACTGAGAGTTATGGGAGAGATGTGCTGAAAGTTCCTAGGCTGCATCAACATTTTCAAATTCCCACATGCTGCTTCTTCCCATTTGTATTAGGATCCCCTCAAAGCCAGTTACACATCCTCTTTCAAGCTGTTCTGTATAGCTCAGGTCTATCGTGTTGCCTGTGCAGCACTCACGAATGACTGGGCAGCTGGTATGCTAATTGCTACCTTACTGAACTGCCCGTAATGGTATGTGGGGTTTTTGTTCCCGCAACCTTTTTGTATATTCACATCTTGTCTTTGACCAAACATTTTGTTTATTGTTGCTTTTGAGTGTATTTTGTTGCCTTCTTCAAGCTTTGCAGTGTCTGTATACAGGACCTTGCACTATACAGACCTAATCCCCAGCTGGGAACTGTCCCTAACAGTGCAGTACAAATATATTACATTTCAACATTTTTGCTTTTATTCTGGCCTAATTCAAAAGAGGCTTTGTTGTTATTTCCTGATTTCTGTTTGACATACTAGTTTTACGGTGATTTTCTGGCTATTTTAAGCACTTTATTTGAGAGAAACACAATTCAATGTTTTACAAATAATTCACTACACAGCATAGGAAACAAATCCCTGTATATATGGATTAGGGGGTTGATTTATGGCATGTCTCTAGTACCCACTAATCTACTTGAAAGGTGAGATGTGTGAATTGCTGCACATCTTAACAGCTTTGCAAAACATGGAATTGAAGAGCTGGGCTGGTCTGCTTGTTTGCTTTCCCATGTTGGAGTGGTAACTGTATGCCATTACTGTGTCTTACTGTGTTTAGAAAAAAAAAGGCACAAGAACATTTTTTCTCGGCTGTATGCCTTGCAGAGCAGGAAAAGTAAGACATCATTTAAAGTGGCTATTGTGCAGGAGGTTTCTGGAATGTCATCAAAAACTGGAGCAGAGCACAGGCTCTCAAACATGCAGTCAGACCTCTTGAGCTCCTGTAAAAATAAGCTGGCAAACAAACCCCTTTAATAAAATGCTGATGCTGGAAAAGATACAGTCTCATCACTTCGTTATGCTACTTTTCTCAGCATGTCTCATTTATTTCTGAAAGTAAAAGAGAGAGATGATTGCTAGATAAGCAAGTCGTGATGAGATGAAACCCTGGCCTCACTAAGACAGGGGACAGCATAGCTACTGGGTCGACCTCTGAGCCATGAAATGTCCCAGTGATCTGGCAAGGTCACTGGTTTCAGTGGCCATTAACTTGCCCTTTAGCCGAGGCAGCTGTTTCTTCTCTCTTCCTGCTCTTATGATGTCTGTCATTCAGCGATGCATATGGGACTTACGATTTTTAGTCTGGGCTTTTAATTACTGTTTGGCAGGTCAGAATGCCCTCCTGAAGCCTCTCCAGGGCTTGACTGCACTGGGGAGGTGTGTGTGGAGGGGTGCTTCTGGCATTAGGAGTGTTTGGGCATTGCACTGCTGTTGATAACCTGGGTGGTAACAGGGGTGTCAGTGCTAGAGAAAGTCTGAGGATTTTCTGCTTACTGGTACTGTGATTTTTCCTAGTTGTTTTTCTCAGAATGGTTTACTTACAATTTTTGACTCAATGTATTTCTTGATTCCAAATCTGTATAGCTACTAGCCACACTTGCAACATTTTCTTAATTAACCTGCTTTCTTGTCTTCAAAAGGGACTATGTGTTTTTAATATACACTGTATGGGATACCTGTGTAGGGTAGTTGAAGGAGGAAATGGAAGTAATGACAATCTGGAAAAGTAAAGTAACAGAATATTTAGTTATTTAATTCATAAATTACCATTCTAGTTAAAAGAATTGGATTCTCCTATTAGACCCTTTAGGGTCTACGTATCACAGTTTGCTAGAAGTGACAGTAAAACTTTCTTGAATACAAATAAAAGGCAAGGGTGGAGAAACTTATTTTAAACCGAACACTTTGACAGTGCTGAAAATTGTAACTCCAGTGACGTTACCGAAATTGCAGTATCTTTCTCATTGTACCACACTGGCAAGTGGGAGACTGGAATAAGAAAAATACTGCCTTGAGAATCAAAATAGTTTGGAGGAGGTGGAGTCTGTGAAGAGACCGTGTGTCACAGACCAGGTGCACAAAAAAAGCTATCTTCCAAATACTCTTGTGTGTGATAATCATCAAGTATGTTAATAATAATAAAGTTTTGATGAAATTACTCATTTAGGAAGGTAGTTAGTGTGATTTCTGTTTGCAAGTGAAATGCTCTCGTACTGCCCTCCCACTTCTCTGACCAGATCTGCTGGGCACCCGTTACTGCCTCAGAAGGAGCCTCTGTGCACCTCGCAGACTAAAGGATGTTGAATGAAAGCAGGACCTCAATAATAGCCTCCTTTCCTCATTAGGAAAGTAGTACTCATTGAACTGCATAGCTTTAAATAAGGAGGAAGCACTACTGATAATCTGTAGTGACAATCAGTCTTTCTTTTTGTTGTTCAAGTATTGGGGGAATACTTAACCAGGTTACATGTTTCTGAAGCAACTCTCTTCAGTTTTCAAAATCTAAAAATAGTGATCTACCAGGAAAATACTGTTATTGGGGGTCTAACCAGTAATGTTTTATATGTATTTTAATAGTGTGGAGATAGCGACATCAGTTGTTCACAGCTTATTTCTTGCTAAATTCACTAGCTGTTGTCTCCCAGGGCATTGAACAGCATGGTTTGCATGTGGTCACAGCTGCTCATATAAGCAGCTCCAGGGTTTTTTTTTAACTGGTACCTATTTAAGGTCCTTGAGCCTTGCTATCTTAAGCTGATTGGAGTACGGCACATCCTGTGTGCTTCACTCTCCTCACCTTGTCTCAGAATTGCTCTGGGTGTGCACAGACACCTCCTCTATCTCCTCTCATGGCTTCTCCCGTGCAAGCTGGTTTTTGCAGCCAGTTTTCCTTCTCCTGTCTTCTCGAACAGCCTCGAGCACTGGAGCAGGGACCAAGACTAAAATCTACAAAGCTCTACTAAACAAAATTTCCACTGGGTATCCAAAGATTGTGACACTGCATTTGCAGTCGTGTCCAGGTGTTACCTTTAATCTTCTGTGGACAGGATTCTCAGTATCCCAGCTGTGTTTGCAGGGTGAGGGGAGCCATGGACTCCACTCCTTTGGGTCCAAAAGCTCCATGAGAGGGAAGAAAGCTCTTGTGAAGCTTCAATTTGCTGTACGCTAATTGCCATTGGAACATTTTTAGAGGACTGTAAAAATAAATTCCTCAAGTTAGACAGTTTCAAAACTCAAGTAGAGTGGTTTTGGCTTGTTAGCAATGAGTGAGATGAAACGCAGAAATTTCTGTCATTTTCACTCCCTTTGTCCTCTCTGTAGGAGCCCAGCAAACAGGATGTACAGTCATTGGGTAATTTCTGCGTTGAGTGCCCAGAACAGCTGAGTCAGCTCCAGGGTTTCTCACGGCTGTGTTTTTAGCTGTCTGTTACATAGATGGTGATAGGACTGTGGACTGCCAGTGATGATAAAAACAAATATATATTTGTGGCAATTAGACATTGATGTATCTGGAGCTGAGCGATACTGTTGTTGGCAGGATTACAAGAGCTGGGTTGCTTGGAGATTTAATGTTCTCCTTGTGGCTGTTGTAGAGCAAGTCTGAAAGCTCATAAAACTGAAGGCAAAGCATATCAACAGACCAATTAAACACAGTGTGTATCATGGATACAAATGTTTGAGAGCTATACTGCTTACACAGTAATCATTAATTTTGACCTTTCAGCGTGAACTCTGTTGCTTCCATACCACTTTTTCATGCAGGATAGTCTTCTAGAGAAAACTCGGTCAGACATGACTTCATGCAGTCCCCAGACTTCTGCAGTCCTACTGATTAAAACCAATGTGGTTTTGCTGGAGTGATGTAGGGGACGGAACAAGCCAAATTTTCCTTCCGGTGGTTTTCACTATGTAAGTCATCTAAAAAGATGAAAACGTGGTTTCCCCAACAAACATCCTTTTCCCCTTCTGTTTCATTACTAAATTGGAGTTTGGGTGGATGATTATTGTGCCCTGTTGAGTGGCATTTCCTTTAATTACATATTTGCAGGTGGCACTGTCTTTTTGTGCCAGGAGATAGGAGAAGGTCTAAGATTTTTTCTGTTAATGACGCAGCCACTGGAGCAGCAGCAAGATAACTCAATTTGCAACCACAAGGCTCTTAAAATACAGATAAGTTTAGACATCAACATTCAAAACAAATTTCTTTGTCTCATCAGTTCCTGACCAAGTTCTAATAAAACAAAAGTTTAGCTCTTCTTTCCTTCTGTTTGCATAGAGGCTTGTTGGCATGATGCAAAGAAAATACCTGTTTGACTTCACTTTTGACATTGCCATTAAGGTCAGACTTGGTATACTCTTGCGTCACAAAAAACGGCTCAAACCTAGGCAGGGCCTTATTTTGTGGTAGAAAACTGCTGAGCCCAATTGCTGCTGAGCCCAATTGCTGCTGAGCCCAATTGCTGCTGAGCCCAATTGCTGCTGAGCCCAATTGCTGCTGAGCCCAATTGCTGCTGAGCCCAATTGCTGCTGAGCCCAATTGCTGCTGAGCCCAATTGCTGCTGAGCAATGTTCTTAGTTGCTGTGAATTGAAGAGTGAAATGCACATGTTTGGGGCTTTTGTTGAATCCTTTTTTACTGTGTCACTAGTTCTCACTGAAACCAAACTCAGCCAGAAAGGCAGTGCCCTGATACCAGTTGAGAGGGTTGATATGGTTCTGCATATTACTTTTTTGTCAAATCATAATCGTGACAAAAACAAATTACTGGCCAACTGACAGCTGACCTAGCATGCTGCTTTACAATTTGTTTTCTCTCTATGTTCAGTGGAATATGTAGCTTTTACATTACTAAAAGCTGTTAATCAAGTACCTTTAAATGGTATTAAACAATGGTCTTGAAAACTACAAATTATTTGTTTGACTTTCCTCTATTTCTCTTTCTCAACATGTTAGTTAAAATGCTGCAAGCCACTATTTCCTGTGTGTTTTCCATTATAATTTTCTTTTTTTTTAATACCATGGCAACCAGACCTAGTAATAAGTAACAAAGAAAAATATGATGAGCAAATTTCGGTTCTTAAAGCTCTCTTTAATAATATGAATGAATGCTTATCCTATCCGTCAGATTTTTGTCTTGCTGAAGTCCTGGCTCTTTCCATCAACTAAATCAGGGTTTCACTTCCAGAAATATAATCTAATATTAAAAAATGTACAAATCTACATTTTAGGACCAAACTGATTGCTATAATAGCTTTTTTTCATGTCTCACATACTTTTTTCTTCTGAATTAAAGTGTACATTTCTGTCAGAAATTTCTTGTAGGTACCCATATTATATGATCAAGTAACTTTTTCATTTTCTTTTGGACAAAGCCTGCAGGGAGAACTTCTCTGGCATCTTCCGTAATTCAGAATTTTATAGCTCTTTTCTGAATGCACTGAAGTTTTTCAACATTGCTTTTGAAATATAAACAGCAGAACTAACTTGGCATTACTTTATGGTCCTGTCAAAGCCTATAGAAGAGTAATGCTGCTTTCCTATTGTTACTTTGAATTCCCTTCGTATATCTAGAAATTGTATTCATTGGTTGCAGCATAGCATTGGGAGTTCATGCTCTGTTGTTGCTTTGTGTTTTTTAAAAACATTACCTTAAAGGTTGCCATTTGTCAGTGGCAGAACCAGCAGCAAAGTCTCCCAGATTTCCTGAACTTAATTATGGAAGGTGGGAAAAAAATAATATTCTTTAGTCTTTATTTAGCTTTTTAATTAGCTCTTTATATTGCTAAAATTGTTTACATTACTAAGTAAAACTCTTTAACTGATAGCGAGGCATATAAGTAAACATATAATCAGTAATGTAATATATTATTTCCTTAAGGTTTTTGACAGTTGTCCTGGCCAATAAAGAACTGCAGTCCTACCATATCACTGTAGAGTGAGGAAGTGCTGTTTCATTTTGAAATGGGGGAACTGAGGCACGAATTTGTCAATAGTGAGAGTGCTGATATACAGTCACTGAACCCAGTTTTACTGAGTCTATAACCTATAAGTCCATTCTTCTTGAGCTGCTTAGGAGAATAAATGCTTTTTATTTAACTTCACTCCATCATGATGTTATTCTGAAAGTGTTGCTTTATGTGTAAGGGTCATACATGTTTTCAGGACAGTCCTGTGCAGATTAGCGGTCTTATCAGGACATGAAGAGGACCATGGCAGCGTGAATTGCTTCATGCAACAGATCTGCCTTCCTTGGCACATGGAGCAGGATTATACTCCTGGTGTCTGGGCCTACTGTTTTCATAGTCCTGTGTTTCCTCACTAATAACTTATGAGGCAAATGTTTAAGTGCTTTTTGTTATGTATTCTCCTTTTATCTCATTATTCATAGAGCAACTGATAGTTAGGGTTGTGAAACTATCATTTGTTTCCTTTCTGAAAAATAAGATGAAGCAGCAGAAGATGAAGACTTCCAAGTGTGCACTTACAAGTTTTTTGTTTGGCGACTGTTTTGATTCTTGTGGTTCATTCCTGCCACTCTTCCACATAGCATCCCCAGATCACTTGAGCCTGCTGTGCTCCAGCACCTGAACTCCCACAGTGCCTCCATGTCCTCAGTGGGAATTGTGAGACCCTGGTAGATAGATGCTTTCCAACCCTTATAAGTCCTGTCACGTCTACTAAAGCATCTTGGTTTTTTTATGGTGGAGTTCACAGGCACTAGGTGTTTCACAGGCCTTGCTCAGTCCTCTCTTGTGGCTCCTTTTTCTCATTGCTATCAAGATATGGGACTCAGGTAAAGTTTCAGCATGAGATCTGCATCATGGAAACTTTTGTACTAGAAGGAAAAGCTCACCCAGTAATTACAGTAAAAGAATAATTATATTAGGAACATCAGGTATTTCTGCTGGGCCAGATACTGTGAATCCCCTGGAGAGCAGGTTGTCCTTTTTGTGATATGTGTGTTTTGCTGCCTTTTGTACCTGCAAAGGGTTTTTGTTTGGGTGTACTTGATGCTGTTACCCTGTCCTGGTCACCCAGTACTGCTATAGCAAAGGACTCTTTGGGGTGTTCCTTGTTCTGCTCAGGAGACTAGTTGTTCCTCTAAGCACAGCTGATTCCTTGGAGCCCACCACAGACATGGGAGCCCCGACATGGCATGGCCGCTGCTGCCGAAGGGCAGAGACGAGGATTTTCTGCAGCTCAGAGAAGTGTGGGAGAATCCAACATGGCCTCCCCCAGCCCAGCTGCCTCCTCTTCACTGCCCATGCTGACCCCCAGCTCCAGGGCAAGCCTTGCAACCTTGTGCAGCCCCCAAACTGCATTTTCCAACATCTCATTTGCTAAGAGAAGGGAAGAGGCTTTTTAATTATTTTGGGGGTGGTTTTATTTCTTTAGAATGTGCATCAATCTCTAGAGATCTGGAAACCAGGGTCCCATCCAAAATCTTAAATTACTGTGCTGACTGAGGCTGTGTCCTCACCCCGTGGTCAGTCTCTTGGCTTGGCAGACCTGGCATTAGGTGCAGCCCCCAGGTTGATGTCAAGTCGGGATCCTGCCTTCTGCCATCCACAGAGCTGGTGATCCGCTGCTACAAGAGACTATTGAAGATACTATTATGCATTTGGTCTAGGGAGTGTTTATTTACTCCATTCTCCTGCCTACATCCCTGATCATAAGGCTCCTAAACTATTTTTCATTTATAAGTGTAATTAACAGAGTTGTTCTAAGGCATCTTCTCCTCAGACAGTGCCCAAGCATTTGCAGAGGGGAATGCCGCTTGCTGTGTGGCCCTTTCATGCTTGTAGTCACTGCCACGCTTTGGTGTCATTACCCCGTGTTTATTTTAAATGTCTGAAGCCCAGAGCTATGCTGGTATGTTAACCCACCACCTTTGTGTAGTCTGGAAATGTTAGAACTATAAATTATTATAAACAAAGTGCCTTTAGGGGATCTTATGTATTGTGGTTATTTAAGTAGTCCTATAGATTTCTCTCATAGTGTAGTACTTGTAAAATGTATATGTGATCAGAGAAATACTCCACAGTTCACTGAAGAACAAAAGTATATTTAATAGAAGATGTATTTCTACTGAATATATACTTTTTAAATTAGGATTTCAACTTAAAAAATAATTTCAGCTTGCCTCATCTGCTCTCCATATGTAGCTATTTCAGCTAAAAATCATCGCTAAACATTTAATTGAGTCACTGCCATGGTATAAATACATAATTTATTTATATGTACATTTCTCATTCTGATAGCTTCCAAAAGATAACTAAGTGACCATTAGAGCAATTTAACAAGAGAAGTATTTTTAAGTGTTTTATGAGACATAAGTCTTTCTGCATAAAATACAGCATGCTGGAACTAATTTTCATTGCATGTTTATGCTTAATAGTCAGAATTTTTCAGTGTGTGCAGAACCATTTCCATACCACTGACCCATCTGTTTTAAAGAGACCTTGTCTTGAATAATACATGATATTTGGTCATTGAAGAGGAACTTCCACTATCCAGTGTATAATCAGCGCATCCTTGAAATACTTAGTCCTTGGTTTTGAAAGGTTCAGTGTTGCAGTCTCCGGGCATCTTTAACCCTCAATGAGTATTTTGCCAGAATAGATAAAGTGCATGCCAAGTATACTGCTATAGTTTCCAACCTCAGTCGTGAGGAACAAAGTGAATTAAGGCTGGAGCCTAAAATTTCTAGGCAGAAGTAATAAAGCTTCTCTTTGTTGAGGTTTTAGATGCTGCTTTGTTCTCATATGCTTGGTGAAAAAAATTTTTGTTTTTAAAAAATATATTTTGCAGATACTTAATCTTGGTTGTGTCTAATGCCTTTCAATATTTTTAGAAGAAATTCCAAGTGGATGAGTTATTTGTTTAGCTTTTATTTTTCATTATGTCTTTTAATAGATTCCAGATCTCATCCATATTGTAATGGCTTCTGTGTTACGAAGCAACACAATTTACTGGGTTAAATATCCATTTTTCTTGCCTCTCTGACATTAAAGTGTGATAGACCTATACTATAAATTGTTAACACATTTGTGAGCTTGAAAGTCCATGCCGTCACCCTTGCTGTCTGCATGCAGGTTCCACCAGACATGAGGAGACCCCAGCGCACTTCAGCACACCTGGAAGCATCATTTTATTCCTAGTTTCAGGTTAACGTGCTTAGAAGACATTATGATTAAAGGCTGCAAATAGAGAAGTGTTGAATTCTTTGTAAACTCTCTAGGCTTGAATTCTTTGTAAACTCACTTCCCTAAGCCAACATGTTGAAGCACATGTAGAATGTAATTTTATAGATTTGTCTGAGACCTGGGGTATGGAGATGGAATAAGTGAGGTGATGGAAAAAAGGAAAGATAACCCAAACTGCAATGTTTGCCTTCTCTTTCTCTCTCTTTCTCTCTCTTTCTCTCTCTTTCTCTCTCTTTCTCTCTCTTTCTCTCTCTTTCTCCTTATGGCTAGGTTTATTTGAGTTTCTGGGGAAAGCAGGTGTTAGGGGACAGAACAGCACAAGGTCTGAGCTTTCAGTGTCTTGGAATTGCCACCACAAATCCTTGATTTATTTTTTTTTGTCCTCTGAGAGGATAAGCTCCAGGAATTGAAATATAGCATTTTGCACTCAAGAATTATTTCACAGAAAATGTGAGGGAGCCTATAATTAAACACTTGTGCACAGATAGCAGTATTGGAATAATAAATTTGGTGCCTGTCTCTCCAAAAATGGTTGAAAACTGTAAATCATGTATAGAATAGATAATCACGGATATAACGAACTGTGGCTGCATCTGCTGATTATTTTCTCCTCAACCTCTTGTGTACAATTAAGAATTCAGATTTAACAGCTGGGAATGATTTTCAAATGTTGATCTGAAGCAGAAAGTTCTATTCAGAAACTTTCAGCAGTTCTTTTATCTTCCCCGTTCATTACTTTTTCTGGAATAGGTTGAAAAAGATAGTACTTGACCTGCTGTGCATTGAAATAGAAAAGTGATCATTATAAACTCAGATATGGATTTATGCTTAATGATCCATCTTCTTACGTGGCTGAGTTCAACAGCAGACAGACTGAATATCTGTCAACAGGTTAAACTTTCTTTGGTCAAGAAACTTTGTCTGTTAATATTTTATTTTCCTAGTTCAGC